>NC_052061.1:30707935-30885435 GCF_903992535.2 Arvicola amphibius | reverse complement strand
TAGATAATGTGCTCTCTTTCCTGGGTAAAATGCTCTTTCCCATGGGCTTAATCAGAACTTTCTCACGGCCCTCAAGGATACTGGAGCAAGCAGAGCAGGCAAGCTTGAACTCAAATGAAGAATTGGCTCCAGATGGAAACTGAGTCCTGCGTGGGCTCCCATACAAGCCTCAGCTGTTTCCTATGATCCCTTTATGTCTTTAAAACCATTATAACCTGGATGACTTCTAAACTGCAAAGTTTAAGTGGTAGGACAAGGTACATTCTTGAGTATAAAGGCATTGGGGTGCAGCTTTAATATTTTAAATCTTATTTTCTTATAAACCTTGTTTTTAGGACAGGACATGAATTATATAAAAATCTACCTCAATCAAAATTATCTTGTAGATCTGTTGTCTCCTGTGAGACTTATTTTACACGGCCTTCTCTAATCAAGATGATGGTGAAATGCTGTGACATCTTTTCTTAACTCCAGCAAATGGTGGCCAGTCATGTGACTGACTACAAAATGGTGGCAATTCAAATTGGGATCATGTCATATGGTTTCTTTAAGATTACCCATGATAGATTTTAAATGATCAATTTTTAGTGGTTTTCTTTTCCCCGTTTGTTTGTTTTTCAAGACAGGGTTTTCCTGTTGCTTTGAAACCTGTCCTGGAACTCATTCTCTAGACCAGGCTGGCTTTGAACTCACAGAGATTCTCCTGCCTGTGCCTCCCGAGTTCTGGGATTAAAGGTGTGTGCTACCACTGCCCAGCTAGCTTTAACTTTTTAACTAGTTTTATTTTAATTTTAACCAGATTTAACAAAAACAAAGTTTTAAGGTATAGAATGTTCACATAAAAATGGTTTTTGACTGTCTGTACTGCTTTGTTTTCTTTGAAAGACACCCCTCCCCCCGAGTGGGGAGATTCACTCAAGTCTTGGGACAACACGACCTCCCAGGAACTCACGAGAGACCGTCCTTGCTGCAATCACATGTGGTTTATTGACAGGACAAGAATCAGCACGCTGAGGCCAAGACTCATATTCCATGCAGGGGTAGAAGAGTTCAACCCCGAGTAGCTGGGAGAGGGGGTATTTAGGGGAAAGAAACCACAACCCAAAGGGGGCAGGGAGGGCGTCATTGGAAAATTCCAAAAATACCAGTGATCACTGGAAAATTCTGAAAATACCAGTGATAATCACAAAGGGGTAACTCCCCATTTCTCAAGATTATTCTCAAGATTATGATCTAACTTTATGGTCAGCTAGTTCCTGGAACAGAGTCACTGAACTGGCTAACCCAGATTTTTTTTTTATTATTTTTATTGAGCTCTACATTTTTCTCTGCTCCCTGCCTCTTCCCTCCCCTTCAACTCTCTCTCTCCATGCTCCCAATTTACTCAGGAGATCTTGTCTTTTTCTACTTCCCAAGGTAGGGCTGTTTAACATTCCTTATGGACAGGTTTTCTACTGGCATCTTTTAACAGGTTGGGATTTCTTATAAGTAGGCACTATGAAGGAACATTTTTCTCTATCTTTACCTTGCAAAGGTATAGTAAAAGAGCAGTCTCCTAAACCAATCACTATAATAGACCATCCATTAGGTAATAAAGAAGATTAGGGAATTCCAGACTGTAAAGCTCCCATTGGACAGATCACTTGATTAACAGCTCTATGTCTGTTACCACTCTCCATTTTACAGATTTCTTTTTAATGATAAATACAGGAGAATTTCAAGGGCTGGTTGATTCTTCAATATGTTGAGCACTTAGCTGCTCCCGTATCAGCCGTTCGAGTGCCTGCAATTTTTCTGATGTCCAAGGCCATTGTTCCATCCATACAGGTTTGTCTGTCAACCATTTTAAATTTAGGGCTGTTTGTACCTTTAAAAGATCAGCAGACGTTATACCCTGCGTACGTACAACCTGAATGGTCAGTGGCTGCTCTTTATAATACCTTCTAATATTTTTCTCAGAAACCTATGTTAGTTTATGGCTTGTTTCTGAGATTAGAGGAATGTTTTCTGAGTAGTCCACCACTGTAACAAACCATATTCCTATAAATCCAGTTATGTTATCCACACACGCTTTAATATTCTCCGCTGTCCTGGCCCTGTACATTTGCTCATTTTGTGCTTTGTTTTTACCTGAGATAAATTTACAATCCCTAAAAGCTGAACACTTACTTCCTGAAGAGGCCAATTTGGATGCCAAGACTTTGATGTGATTATTATTATATCTTCCCCTGTGTCTACCAAACTCTCAATTACAATGCTATTTTTTCATAGTTTTAACTTTGGTCCTTGATCATTTATGTAAGTTTGCCAAAATATTTGCTTTCTGGTTTCTCCTGAAAATTTTGTTTTGTCTTCTAAAGCTGTTTTGTCTTCCAGAGCAGTATGGTTTTTCATAACAGGCATTAAGCCTTTTAATTAATTAATTGAGTATTTTCCAGTGTTGACAGGGAATGATTGAACTAAATTTCACATGGGGGCCTGCAATAGCCCCTCTATGGCATTTCCTGACAGCAAAGAGTTACTTTACTTATCCCATGTTAATCTGCCTTCATTAATTTAGTGTTGGCCTTTGCCATACCTGCATATTCCAGAAGGTGGAGGCCTTCTGTTTGGATTCTCTCTAGAAAAATATTATTGTTCCTAGGGATGCCCTGCCTACAATCCCTTTTCAGATGACCTGCTTTACCACAGTTAAAACATCTAACCTTCTGATTTTTCTTAAAATTTTTAGAAGTCACTACTCCTATCCAATTATCATCATAAGCACGAGATCCGATATCAGTTGTGTTTCTAATCCATTCACGTGTGGGTGCTGAACTTGCCTTTAATGGCCTCATCACCCCTTTACATTCTGAATTAACATTTTCAAAAGCAAAAGATTCAATTAATATTCATCTGACTTCTGAATCTGATATCATTCTATTTACACCTAAAGTCAGTCTTTGTAGTAAATCGTTGAAGGTTTTTTTTGGGGGGGGGGGCTTGTATAATTTTAGTAAATCACTCAGACCCCTTTCCTGATTCTTCAATCTTGTCTCAATCATTTAAAGCTGCAGTACAGCATTGGGCCAAGGCATGATCATCAAATACGTCTTTCCACATCAGCATAATGGTCTTCACCAAAGTTTTGATCTTGGGAACTCTCAACCCCTAAGCCCTACGCCATTCTTTGACGAGCCAAGTATTGTCATCTACTCACCAGGTTCTCCTCTCTAACTGAGAACCAGCTTCCAATATGGCTGTAGCTAAATCTTTGCAGTCTGATAGAATAATTCCGTTCCAAGGAGTCCTTGAATTTAATATCTGCTTCACAAAAGGTGAATGTATACCATATGAAATTATTGCTTCCTTAAATCTCTTCCAACCTAACATTTCTATAGGATCCCTTTTAACTTCTGAATAGCCTTGGGGATGCCTAGTGTCTGGTGGTCCTTCCCGAGTGGTGACTGAATAAATTAAGATTGGTTTTCTAATAACCTTAGGCCCCTCCTCTTTAGTTACACAATGCAATGGAATGATAACTTCTGCTTTAAACTCCTCTGTCTCTGTATAAATATTTTTTTCTTAGTATCATTAGTTTGTACTTCTAAGGATTTTATGTATTTAAAAATGGGAATATATATATATATATATATATATATATTCCCATTTTTAAAAAATTTCCCCCTCTAAGAATTCCCAGGTATCTCCCCAGATCTGCTGACAGTGACAGTGAAGGGCAAGGCTGACTGTCATTACGTAGCTTGGTTGGGCAGAGAACACAGACAGTGTCCAGCCTGGCTAAGGGCAGCAGTCACTGCCCATGTAGAGCTGTGAGCTGCGATGTGTGGTGGTCACAGCACTGGTAGCCTGAGCTGGTGTAAAGACAACTAACCTAGTGTGTCAGAGGAGGGGATCCAGGGGAGTCCGCAACCCATGTGGAGAAGGAGCCAGCTGTCTGAGAAGCAGACCCAAGAGAACATACAGACGCTACACATGTGTAAGAGTCAGCCAGTTGTGGGTGGCTAATTCCAAATGGAGTCCGGGCTCCTCTGGAGTTTGGGGCCTGTGGAGTTTGGTTGGCATCTGGAGGCTGTTGTAGACAGGAAAATTCCAGGCTCACCCAGAGGGCTTGAGACAAGAAAGAAAAAGCCAGCCTGAGGCCTAGCAGCAGCGGTGACAGGTGTGACTTTGTTGTCTGCATAGCCAGGGCTAGCAGCTATCTTGTGGTTTCATTCCCTGTATGGGCATTTTACCTCCATGCATGTATCTATGCCACATGTATGTGTGGTGTCCATGGAGATCAGAAAAGGGTGTCAGGTCCCTGGAGCCACAGATGCTTGTGAGTCACCATCAGGTGCTGGGAACGTAACCTGGGTCCCTGGAAAAGCAGCCAGTGCTCTTAACCGACAAACCATCTCTCTAGATCCTCTGCCCCAAATCTTTAATTTTTCATCTTTAAGCTTTCCCTTTTATGTTTTATTAAAGGCTTATTCTATGTCTGTATGCTTTTCTGTGTGGAGTATGCGCATGTGAGGGTAGTTGGCATGTGGAGACCTGAAGAGGCAGTTGGATTGTGGAGATGAGGTTACAGGTAGTTGTCAGCAACCCTACCTGGTGTCCTCTCTAGGTGCAGGATGCTTTAACCAAAAATCTGTCTCCCTAGTCCTCAAGCCTTCTGTCTATAATCGTACAAAACCTCTTGGGGACTCAGCCTTGTCTGTGGGTTCCATTCTTTGAATTCCCAAGACAAGGGAGTGGAGCTAACGCCTGTGTTGGGCCCAGCTGAGATGAGAAAGTCTGTCATGCGCACTGAGCAGCACTGTTTGTTAATCCTCCCTTTCAGGCTCAGGACTCCAGGCTCCTCCCTACTGATCTCCTCCCTTCCTTGTCTGTCTTCCCCTTTCCCTCTGGAGGAAGATTCTCTCAGGGTGGCTAGAGCAGCTAGGGCAGTGGTTCTCAACCTGTAGATCACGACCATTTGGGGGCCTTCTCTCAGCACCGAAATCTCCAGGAGTTTCTATGGGATGAAATGCACTGGACAAATCTTGTCTAACTTTTAGTATAAAATTTGTTTAAAGAGGAAATTTACTTTCCAAGAGGTGTTTATTGATGGGAAAGAAAAGTAGGCTAGGGCGCCAACAGGGGAGCATGTAGGAAGGCCTGGCCACAAAACTTGCTGCCATTCCTGCCACAGGTGTCGCTGTCCATCACTTATTTTCTGTCTCCAGCAGCTTTTGGAGGCCAGTGTCTCCCAGAGCATCCTTTCGGAGCCGCGTGCCTTTGAAGTGTTGCTTTTGAAGACATAGGTCGATAAAAACAAAAATGGCGGCCACTCCCATAAGAACCTAGGGAAACAAATGGATCATCATGATTTTCATCACGCACCTAGAAGGAAGGCACAGATTCCCTTCCAAGTCTATCCTCGGAGGTGATGTACAGTATACCCCTAAATGTCTCCCTCCCAGACCCACTCTCAGTCTGCTCTCCCTGGTTCCATGCCCAGTGCCCCTCATCTGGTTTATTTTCTTTTTCCTTTGGACAAACATGAGGGAGGGTGACAGGTAACTTGTCTGCCTTCCTAGATGCCACCTTTAAAAACGTGTCTTCTCCATTAGAAACATGGACCAACGTCTTAAATTTGCCTTCATCCCCAAGTTTCGTTTGTTTATTTGCTTGAGACAGTGTCTCATGTATCCCAGGCTTGCCTTGAACTCGTTATTGAGCCAAGGACTTTGGATCCTCTGCCTCTACCTCCTGAGTACCAGTCTTACAGATACGCATGAGGTACTACATTAGGATTTTGCGATGCTGTAGATCAGGCTGGACCAGCACTCCACAGAGTCAGCGCTGCAACCCAGCTTTGATCCCAGGACATTTATGAGGCTGATTTGAGGAGATCCACCGCTCAGCAGAAGCACCTCACCACAGCTATTAAGTAGGGCTTTGGCATCACTCGTCTGGCTTTCGTAGCAAACACCACGCCGCCTATGAGGAACACGCAGGAGAAGAGGTCATTGAAGAGGTCCTGGAAAGGGGAGAGGTAAGCTAGTCTTAGATGGTTGTGCACCCACCCCAGACACAGCACAGTTCCCTCCATGTAACCATGCTCAAATGCCCCTGCACAACCCTGATAATTTCAAACAAAACATACAAAGGTAAAAGTGTTCCTGGCCAAGCAGATCAACCATGGCTCCCTGCTGGCCTCTGCGAGCAGAGGACAGAGTCCAGACTTAACTGCTGTCAGCCCAGGTGAGACACAAGATACCATCTTGTCTGCAAAACCAGGTGTCTGGTACCCATCAATAATCGTGTAGATAAATGCATAAACAGACTACTTCAAGGTATCTGTTAGGTACTTCCCCTCATCATTTCTGTGCTGTCCTCTCCAGAGTTTCCACGAGCAGTATTGCTGGGAGGATGTCCTTGCTCTCTGGGAGCCTTGAAGTTCCCTCTTCACCTAACCCCGCCTTACCCCCTGGACCACCTTCCCTGATTGCTTCCTTCATCAATTTTTTTCTTTCATTCCTTGAGGATTTGGTCCTCCTTTACCACGTACAAGCTCTCTTCTCCAAACACAGAATAAAACCAACCAAAATTCTAAGTATTTATGCTCCTTTCCTCATTTTCTATTAGATATTTTTTTCATAGAATGTCTAAATTTTAAGTTGTTTTTAATTTTCGTGGGATGTACAATCTCTCCTGGCAATTTTCCTAGTTACTCTCATTGAATATTCTGTCCAACTATCTTTTAAAAAAAGTTTTACTTATTTTCATTTTATGTCTATGAGGGTGTTGCCTGCATGTGTGTAATCTGCCAAATGTGTGTAGTGCCTGAGAAGGTCAGAGAGGGCACTATGATATCTAGAACTAGAGTTACAGCAGCTTGTGGCGGTGTTTGGGTGCTGGGAACCCAGCTGGGTCCTCTGCAGGAACAGCCAGTGCTCTCAATGCTTAGCCAATTCTCCAGCTGCTGTCCCAGTGTTTTCAATGCTACCTCTCATATATAAGCCACAGGATGAGTGTAAGTCTGAATCCTCTGATCTGCCTCTATGTTAGCACACCATTCATTATAAAGCACAGTAAACTGGGTGGCTTAAACTATAGATGTTTATCCTCTGGCCTTCTGGAGCCTGGAAGACCAGGAGCGAGGCACCAGAGCCCTCTCCCTGGCTGGAGGCAGCTTCCCTTCGCTCTCTATCTTCATATGACTTTCCATTGGAGACAGGTCATAGGACCTGTCTCTTCTTGTAATAATACTAATGGTTTTGGATCAGGGTCCCAACCTTAAGTTTTCTGTTTATTCTTAGTTGCTTCCTCAAAGGCCCCATCTCAGGGAGGGGGACACAAACATCTAGGGAGGACACAAACATTCCATTTGTAACAATTCCATTAGTTAATCCATAATCTAGCATCAAACTTAGGGTAACTCTTGCATTTGGTTGGGAAAATCCATTTTTGTAATTCTTTCAATTTTTTCAAAGAAATTTATTTATAATGTTTTTATTAGCTCATATTAGTTATACTTAATAATGTGCTGATTATATTTTATTTAACAATTTATTTTTATTTTATTTGTATTGGTGTTTTTCCTGCATGAATGTCTGTTTGAAGGTATTAGATCTCGGAGCTACAGTTGTTAGATGCCATGTAGGTTCTAGGAATTGAACATGGGCCCTCTGGAAGAACAGTCAGTGCTCTTAACCACTGAACCATCTTTCCAGCCCCCTCATTATATTTTCAAACATGAGTAGAAAGGAATTGAACACATTGCCCCTCTCCCCCCGCCACCTCCCGTCACCTTCTCTTTGTCTTTCTTCCCACTTTGGCTATTCTACTTCTTCCCAACTATTTCCACCTTCTCCCCACCTCCCTGCCCGTGTGTGTGTGTGTGTGTGTGCATCCGTGTGTGTGTGTGTGTGCGCGTGTGTCCCATTGAGTTTCACTGTGGTCGTTTTTAGGTGCATGGGTGAAAATTTGTATACAGAAGCACAGGAACCATCCCAGTGGCTACCCTACTGAAGAAAAATGTCTCTTCTTTCTGCATCAGTCTTTGATTACATATAAATCTTTAGGTTGTGGGACATGAGCATCTGTTGCTTCCACAAAGGGCATTAATGAGCCAAATTGTGTTTATGTAATCACAGCTGTTGAGAGTTCAAGAGAGTAACAGCCACATGGACTGTGTCTAGAAGCCAGAGATCACCCTTTGGAAGATGTTAGCTGAGCCTTGGCCAGGGTGACATAGGATGCACCATTTGTGTCTGAGTCTTCAACAGTCAAACAGTTCCAGTACTTTGATTGGTTACAAAGTCACTGCTGACCAAAGACTTTTATATCATCTTGTAATGTTCTGTAGTCCTGTTTTTCCATTCTCTTTGGATGGATACCTTGCTCAATCTATATCTAATAGACAGGGCATTGGACCTTCCTCAAAGCAATGTGCTAGACTTTGTTGACTCCACATGGGAAGACTTACCCTACCTGAGGAATGGATGGGGGTGAGGTGGGATAGAAGGTGGAGGGAAAGGGGGCATTGGGACTAAAGGTGTGTAATTTTTTTTGTTTTCTGAATTCTCACTATTGATCTTTTGTTTCTTCTTTCATCAATTTTATGGTTTTTTGCTGTTTCGTTTTTCTTATTCTTTTGTTTGAGATAGGATTTCATGTATTCCCGGAGAGCCTCAAAATCATTGTGTTGACAAGGATAATCTTGAATTTTTGTTCTTCCTGCTTCCCCATATGAGTTTTAGGATTACACAAACACACCACTGCACCCAGTTTGTGCAGCGATTGAGGCTCAGACCCAGAACTTTGCACATGCTAGGCAAGCAACATTACTAACAGCTGCATTCTCAGATCCAGTGTTTTGTGCCTCAGGAATTTTCTTAATTCTTTTGGTTTTGGTATTTCCTTCATATATACACTAGATTTTTTTACTTGTGAAATAAAGTATCTTGTTGGGACAAGCAAACTTAGGACATCACTTGATTTGGGCTATGTATACGTTCCCATTATTTCTCTTTTAAAACATTTATTATTGCATTTTATGTGCATATTTTGGCTATGTGTATGTCTGTGTGCATGTGTGTCTGGTGCCTGCGGAGTCCAAAAGAAGGTACCAGACCACTGGAAATAGAGTTATAGTGAACTGCCTGCCATAAGGGTGCTGGGAATTCAACCAAGTTCCTCTCGAAGATCAGCCAGTGCTCTTAACTCCTGAAGCATCCCTCTAGTCCCAAAGATCCCTCTTCTAACAATGCTTTTGGCATCCTAGGGCGTTCTGTTGCATACAGTAGCATGTATTATGCATACACAGTCCTCACTGAACAAGGCACCTAACAACCTGTAATCAACCTAGGGCACCCACCTGCATCAAACTGCTAGTGGAATAAGTTTCCCCTCCCGTTAATGACTTGGACAATTTCTACTCCTATTTATTCAGTACTGTGGAGGGGGATATGGATGGTAGAAGGGCTGTTCTGTCCTAAACTGTTTTTGGGAGCATGTGCAATAAGCTCAAACTGTGTTTTCAAGAGAACTTTGAGGAAGAATCCCCTATTTACCATCTTATAACTATGCATAATTGGGGTTGCATATGATTAAAATCACTCCAAGCCTATTTATTAGTCTTAATAGAGAACCACCCAAATTACAGCCTTTGTGACCAAACTCCCCCCTTACTTGAACCCCATGAAGTTAGTCCCAAACAATAACCGCAGGAATCCCCAAGCAATAACTGGGACCCTTGATTACCTTCATTCATGTAGCTGTTCTCCATCTTGAAAGTATATCTACCCGTTCAATGGTTGCACTCTGAGTAGAGATTACTGCTCACTCATTCTATTTACTTGTTTTTATTTTATATGCATGAGTGTTTTGCCTGCATATGTATATGTGTATCACATGCGTGTCTAGTTGGAGGCCAGAAGATCCTTTGAAGGCCAAGTCACAGAAGACCAAAAGCCACCTGGTACGGGGGCTGGAAGTGTACCCAGGTCCTCTGTAAGAGCACCAGGTATTCTTAACTACTGGATTACTTCTCTAGACACATTCTAACTCCCCCAACAAGTTTTTGTTTAGACGAGGTCTTGCTTTGCCTCAGGTTGGCCTCAAACTCACACTGTGGTGCAGGCTGGCCTTGAACTCCTGAGCCTCTTTCCTCAGCCTCCTGAGTGCTCGAATGACAGACGGGTGCCACCACAACGGGCCCTGATCTGCCTTTTAACTCATCTGTCCACATTCTGACTTCATTTGGCTATAGAAATTTACATTGGTATGGATCTTGGTTTATTGCTACAAATTTAAGGTCAATTTTGTTATACAGTGTATATGTATTTCTGATCTTGATTAAGGTATTGTGTTTCCTCAGCTCATTTAAAAAATGTAATGTATAGTTAAGAGATATAGATTAATAGGTGATCATCTACAATAGACAAGCTTGAAGTCATGTTAGTTAGGCTTTTTAGATATACAGAGATATATTTCAGTTAGATATGGATGCTTCAAATCTTTCAGAGACCTTCAGAATATGACATTTAAAATGTTTTTAAGAAGTTGGAGCCGGGCGGTGGTGGCGGCACACCTTTAATCCCAGCACTCGGGAGGCAGAGGCAGGCGGATCTCTATGAGCTCGAGACCAGCCTGGTCTACAACAAAACAGGCTCTAAATCTGCAGAGAAACCCTGTCTCAAAAAACCAAAAAAAAAAAAAAAAAAAAAAAAAAGAAGTTGGGACTTTTCATGACAAAGAGATACATCTGTTCCTGGCAATCTACTTCAAGAAAATGATGGGCATTGAAGAGGCTCCTTATGGATGGCACTGGTTAGCCATTGGGCAAGGAACTGTTTTTGCCGAGACTGCTTGATGCTATGCTGTGTGAACTGAACATGCGGAACCCATGGAGAGATGACTGCTGAACTTGTCTAAAGGTGAGATGGTCCTTTGGGGTTCCTGCTTCATGAAAGAGTCTGCCAGACGTTCTGCAGGACACAGAGGAAAGTGACTGACAAACGCCAATACAGGTGGAACTGTCTTTGAAATTTCCTGCTTCATGGGAAAGTCAGCCAGATACTATGGACCTGCAGGCTGAAGATGGGTACCTGCAATGGTACAGAAGAACTTTGGGTGACCAGGCAGCAAGATGTCTCTGTCAGTTCTAGAGTTTCAGAAGTTGCTTACAATGCATTTCCTATTTATTTAAGTAATATTATATCCTCTGGAGTCTTTAATGGAGCTGAAGAATAGATAGTTATAATTATAGTTTTCCTTAGTTATGAAAAAAGATAAAGTAGATATAAATATTGTAACTGTAATTCGTGGGTTTTTTTTGAGATAGGGTTTATCTATAGCTTTGGAGCCTGTCCTGGAACTAGCTCTTGTAGACCAGGCTGGCCTCGAACTCACAGAGATTTGCCTGCATCTGCTCCCCGAGTGCTGGGATTAAAGGCATGCGCCACCACCGCCCAGCACAACTGTACTTCTTGCTTGATGCCTGTTTTGCATATGTAATTTTACTATGTTAAAGTTAAAACCTTCCTTTTTATTTAAACAGAAAAGGGGAGATCCTTCTGTATATGTGATGCTTTTATTAGTTAATAAATAAAACTGTCTTGGGCCTGTACAGAGCAGAATAGAGTAGGTGGGGAAAACTAAACTGAATGCTGGGAGAAAGAAGGTAGATTCAGGAGAAGTCATGTATCCCTGCTGGGGACAGATGCCGGAACTATGCCAGTAGGCCATGAGGCCTTCGGATAAATATAAACTAATAATAATAATGGGTTAAATTAAGATGTAAGAGTTAGCCAACAAGAAGCTAGAGCTAGTGGGCCAAGCAGTAACTTATTTAATACAGTTTCTGTGTGGTTATTTTGGGAGTCTGGGCAGCCAGGAAAAAACAAACGGCCTCCTTACAAACATTGTTGTTGCTGTTTTCACCACTGGATTTTTGACTTAGAGTTTCTCTGTGTAGTCTAGGCTGCCCTCTAAAAAGACGACTTCCTGCCTCTGCATCCCAATGGCTGGGATTAAAGGTGTGTGCCACCATGGACCTGAGTTATAGTTTTATTTTTGTCTGCAGTCATTTAAGCAGCATTGTTTGTCTTCCCACATCTTAGCTCATCTATGGTCTCTGAGTCTCATGATTCAAGCTTCCAACTTGTTTCATTTATTTATTTATTTATTGTTATAAGACCAGAATGGCATTGAGCTCAGTCTTCCTGTTTTGGCTTTGAGTTTCAGGATTATAGACATATGCTATATCATAAATATAGACATATTTAATATGCTATTGAAACATTGACCATGTTTGCCAATTTCTGATTCTTAGTTTGGAGAATTTTTAAAATACCAAATGTATCACTCATCTCTTCATGCTTTGGCTGCGGTTCTGCATTTATTTCCGTTATGAGTTCAGAGGATGTAATTAGAACATCAGCAACATAAGGCGTGAGTTTTCTAGGTTCTGGGCAGCAAAAATTCAGGTTCCAAACCTATGTAAGGGAAAGATTTTAGCTTTCTCATTCTCAAAGAAAAGCCACCCCTCCCCTCCTCACTCCCACAGGTCAAGTATGGATCAACATTTCTTGCTTCTCTGTGTTGGAAAAAATGTATATGTCTTTTTTCCCCATCTTTCCTCTATGGGTGCAGTATTCTCAGGGTGCTGGCTTGATTTTCTAAGCCTCTCCTTGGCTTTGGCTTAAGGCCTTGTGCTGGCTAGTTTGATGTCAATTTGACATGAACTAAGAGTCATCAGAGAAGAGGGCACCTCAGTTGAGAAAATGTCTCCATAAGATCCGTCTGTAGGGCATTTCCCTTTTTCTTTTTCTTTTAATATCTTTTACAATTTATTTTAAATACCAACCAGAGTTCCTCCTCTCACTACACTCCCACTTCCCCAACCCACCCACATCTACTCCTCAGAAAGGGTTTTTCTGAGGGCGTTTTCCTCATTAGTGTTTGATGGTGGAAGGCCCAGCCCATTATGGGTTGTGCCATCCCTGGGCTGGTGGTCCTTGGCTCTACAGGAAGCAGGCTGAGCAAAGCATGGGGAGCAAGACAGAAGCAGCATCCTCCATGGCCTCTGCACCTGCTCCTGCCCCCCTCCAGGTCCCTGCCCTGCTTAGGTTCCCATCCTGACTTCCCTTGATGATGAACTGTGGTGTAGAAGTATGAACTAAATAAACTGTTTCCTGTGCAACTTGCTTTGGTCGTGATGTTTCATCTCAGCAACAGAGACGCAAACTAAGACAGGCCTCATCTCTTGTCTTGAGAGTCTTTGAAAATCCGTATCTCAAGTTCCTGAGATGGTGCCTCGTGAGTCCCTCCCAACAATCCACAGCTTGTATTGTCGCTACTCCTGTCTTCCATCTCAAAACCCTTACATCCTCCTTCTAGCCCTCCCCCCCTCTTCCTATATTTCCTCTCTCCTCCCCTCCCATCCTCTTTCTTCCTCCTCTCCTCTCCTCTCCTCTCCTCTCCTCTCTCTTCCTCCTTCTCCTCTCCTCTCCTCTCCTCTCCTCTCCTCTCCTCTCCTCTCCTCTCTCTTCCTCCTTCTCTTCTCCTCTCCTCTCTCTTCCTCCTTCTCCTCTCCTCTCCTCTTTGTTCCTCTCCTCTCTTGTTTTCCCTTCTGCTTTCCCCCTCCTTTTTTCCATCATTTCTCATCCTTCCTTCTTTCCACCTAAGCTATTTAGTGAAAATAATATTGGTTACATTTCAATCACTATTTTTAGGTTAAGAATGGGAGGATCGACTTTCATGGTTTGGCAGACCTAATTTTTTTAGTTCTTTCACACTTAATCTTTTTAATTCCTTCACTGGTCATGTGGTCTCTTTCTTTTTACTTTGTTTTCTGTGCATTCTGTTTCCAATTTAATTCTCCTCTTCTTCCTTCCTGTCCTGGGGATCTTCATGACAATGGATAGATCCCAGGACACTAACAACTTTTCTTTAAAAGTTAATTAATTAATTAATTTTGTTTTGTTAAGACAGGATTTCTGTGTGTAACACTTCACTTTCTTTGAACTCAATCTGAAGACAATGTTGGTGTTGAACTCAGAGATCCACCTGCCTCTGCCGCCTGAGTGCTGGGATTAAAGGTGTGCGCCACCACAACTTGGCCACTAACAGCTTTTAACAAAAGGGCAGATGGATAGGTGGTCACAGCTATCAGAAGAATATTCCATTAAGTTTGGATCTTTCTTCTTTTTCTTTTGTGCGGTTTGCTAGTTGAGTTTAGTTGAAGGGCAGGTTATTTGACTTCGGGGAGCTCATTTGCTGGTTTGTGAAGTGAAAGAAATTGGGGAACCAAGGGCTCTAGAGGTGGGTAATGAACAAGGGGAACTGGAAGTTGAGGTGCTCGTTGGCTAGGAGGGAGTTAGCTGGGAACGTTTGGTGGTTCTGTAAGTGAGGTGAGGGAATTCAAGACCTGCGACCTAAGACACAATGGCAAGAAGTTTGCGTGTGGTCAATCTCACTATGGATTGTTGCAGTCCCTGAGGCATAGATAAGGGACCAGAGGAATGGATGCTTGAGGGACTTCCCAAGCTCAGCCTCACCCCATTGGATGACTGTTTCAGGTTGGCCTTGCTCCTGAAGCATTCTTCCTGTTCACTAGAGACCTAACATGGTTTTAGCCATGTTTGACATTTCTTTCACTCTACCTTACTGGTTTATGCAGAGTCTGATTTTCTGTGTTGAATCCTGGAATGATATCCCAATAAGATGGATGCCAGCAAAAAGCATTAGCAAAAATGGCTGGTTGTTAAAACCCTGCCTATTTCTTAGGACAGCAAAGCCTTGATTACTCTTATTTGACCCAACACAGTTAGGTTTTGGGGGAGCATTTTCTGCCTGGCTTCAGTTATCTAACCCAGCTTCCCACCCTGAGCACCGGTAGAGGAGGTGAGGTTGTCTTTTTCCAGGTGCTTTGAGAATGTGACTGGCAACATCATTCTTTACTTACAGTGATAGGCCAGAAGATGAAGGGCATGTATCTATTAATGGCGAAGCTGTAGAGGAATATGAAGAAAGTGAAGATGGATACTTCCATAGTGAGAAGCAGGATCAGGATGGGGTGTATGGCCATCGTTTCGAAGAGGTATAGTCCAGCCATCATGCAGGTCTGGGTGGAAAAATATACACTCTTGAGCTCCTGCAAGGGCTCTCCCTGGCTTCTGGGACCTTCCCCTCCACAGACACCCCCTGGAATTCCAATCCACCTTACCAAACTCACGATCTTGACCTCAGCGTGTCCCATTGTCCAGAACTCTCTATTGCTGTCTTTGAATTCCCACTTGTAGCGTCGAAACCCTTTTCTTGTGCCCACCTCGTCCTTGGGCTGATTTGCTGCTTTTTGCTTCTGGGCATCTTCTGGCTTTGGCGGAGGCGCAGGTGCAGGCGCTGGCGCTGGGGCTGGCGCAGGTGCAGGCGTAGGCGCAGGCGCAGGCGCAGGCTCGGCCATGGTTGGCAGTAGTTCTCAATTGCTCACTGCTCAGCCCTGCCTGGAGTCCCTGAACAGGCCCAGCTCAAGAGAGAGCCTGGTGTCTTCAGACCCGTTCAAGGATGGTGCTCAACTGACGGCTGGGACTGCAGAATTCCAACGCCTATGCTTGGTCAGCGCGAGCCTGCCTCATCTCGTGGACCAGCAGGATCGCCCCCACCCCGGCGGATGCGGAACATCCCACCCTCCACGCGGCAGAATGCTCGGAGCCCCACTGGTCCTAGAGTGGCCTTCCTTGAAAAGGAGTCCCAGGTTTGTGGCTGTTGTGCCCTGGGTTTCTGTCCCTTCTGTCCTCCTGGGACAGCCTTGTGGAGGAGTGGATAGTGTAACGTGACTTTTACACAAAGCTACATGAGGAAGAAGAAGTGTTGACGATTTAGCAATCCTGTCTTTATGGCCACACACACGTGTGCTTTGGAGCTCTGTGATGACCTGGAGGGAGTGATTATACTCGGACACGAGTCTCTGTCAAATGCTGGAAGGGCTGGGTGACTTCATCCTAGTTTCTGTCTCAGTGGGCGGTGGAGGGCTTAGTTTACATTCTCAGGTCTTTTTCCTTGTTTTTTCTCATCTCATTGGAGGTCAACAATGCATCAATGAGACACAGGATTGCTGCCGAGAGGCACAGGATCTGTCAGACACAACACAGATGAGCAGGAAAGGCCAGATTAACAACGAGCTCAGCGTTCATCTCTCATTACTGTTCCTCTCTGACGATGTGAAGAGCTGCAACAGGTCCCTCCTGGCTGCTGTCCGCCAGGTTTGTTTTCCCAAGAAAAAGGGAAAGAGTGGAGTTTGCTGTCCACAGTGACCTGATCTTGTGATCTACTAGCTACTAGACCAGTGGTTCTCAACATCTGGGTTGCGACCCCTTGGACCTAATGATCCTTTCACAGGGCTCCCCGAACATCAAGGAAAAACAGATATTTACCCTTCAATTCCTAATTATGCTGAAATTACAGTTATGAAGAAGCAATGAAAATAATTTTATGGTTGGGGTCACCACAACACAAAGAATTGTGTTAAAGAGTCTCAGCATTAATTAGGTTGAAAAGCACGGCACTGAGTCAATGCCCTTTGTAGCTCGAGTGCCTGGCAAAGTTGAGCCTGGGTGGAGGATGCTCTGGAGCTCTCTGAGGAGGGGACAGGTTTGAGATTCAGAAAACCCTCCTGCAGTGGCTCTGAGATGAAGGGAGGGAGAACCTGGATAAGGCAGGAAGACATGGAGGTGAGCTGATGCCAGTCCAGGCAAGAAGAGAGGAAGGCTGGAGGTTGGGGGGTCATGAAAGAGAAATCTCGGTTGATGAGTGGTCAGACCGGGACCAGGGTTGATAGCAGCTGGTATTCCAGCCTTGGATAGTTCTCTTTGTGGGCTACTTGATGACAGCTTCTTATGAAGCCTTGTTTTAGCCCCTGTGTGCATTTCTTAGTAGAAAGGGTTCTGCTCCCCGTGCCCAGCTCCAGCTTGGCACAATGCAGTGCTGTTGGCAAATACCACTTATGGAATGGACTTAAGGAATTCAAACCCTTTAAAAAAGTTTCTGCATTTTTATTTAATGTGTGTGTGTATTTGTGTGTACGTGTGTGCATGTGTGCATTTGTGTGTGTGTAGGCCTGTGCATATCTATCCCATGTAGAGGTAGAGGTTAGAGATAACATGCAGGAGTCAGCTCTCTCCTGCCACTATGTACATTTTGGGACTTGAATTTGGACCATTATGCTTAGCAGCAAGCACCACTGACAGACACATCACCCCATTTTAAATTTTTTCTTTTCTTGGTTATTTTCTGTCCACATAATTAAACCAAGTTCCATTTCCTTAATCCTATAGTCCAAACATTTGATTGGCTATTTCTTGCATTCTTCCATTCAATATGGATCCAGGCACAGTTTATCTAAGCTTTGTGACCCAGGGCAATGTCTTTAACCTCAGTCTAAAGATACACTCATGTGCCTGTAAACCTGAAAATTTAAAGCCTAAGTCCAGGACCATGGAAGTGGTGTTGTTGGCATAGTGTTGGCCTGGTATGCACAAGGCCCTGGGTTTGATCCCCAGCACCGCAGAAACCATGCATGGTGGTGCATAGCTGTAATCCAGTATGGGATAGGGAATGTGTAGAAGCAGGACAATCAGAAGTTCAAGTTTATCCTCAACCCTAGAGCAAGTTAGAGACTGGCCTGGATTAGAAACCTTATTTTAAAAAACAAGAAGATTAAGGAGATGCCTAGGCTGTGCCAGACACTCATGCGGTACTTGTTGTTTTAAAGTGTGTTGCTTTTTTTCCTACTGCTTTTGTTAACAGTTCAAAGATGTGTTTGATTGAATAAAAGGAACCTGTGTGCAAAAGGCTGAGTCAGCAAGTAGCTAACAAGAAATGAGGAAGCAAGTGTAGCAAGGGTAGCAAGGGCTTTTATGTGGGGGCGGAAAAAAAGGATGCTGCATTTTTTTTTTTTTTTTGGAAGATGCCAGCAGAAGCTGAGGCTAGCTACTTGATATTCAGCCTCTTAGAGTGAGCAGAATTTCACCTCTAGCCTGGAATTGTGAGTTCTTCAGATTTAGATACTATTTCCCTTAGCTTTGAAAGAGTCTGTGCCCGAGGGAACAGAATCTTCTCAGGCTGTGGCCCTTGTAGCAGAAGCTGTGGCTGGAGCAGCAGGCCCTGGACATAATAGAAAACATATAACCACACCCCTTCCTCCTTGGATGAGCCAAGTTGCTCAATTCTGACTGACTGCATGCCCATCTGTGTTTAATATTGTTTTCTAGCTCAGAAAAGAATGAAGTCATAGTGTGGTAGTTTGAATAAGAAGGGACCCTTTAAGGGCTTGTATTTGAGTGTTTGGTTCCTAGGTGGTGAACTGTTTAAAAAGGATTAGGAGGTGTGGCATTGTTGGAAGAGGTGTGTCATTGAGTGTGGGCTTTGAGGTTTCCAAAATCCAAGCCAGACCTAATCCTACTCTCTACTTGATGCTTGTGGGTCTGATGTGAGCTCTCAGCTACTGCTCCAGGGCTGTGCCTGTCTACCTGCTGCCATGCTCCCAACCATGGTAGTCACAGACTCATCTTCTGAAACTGTAAGCCAGCCCCCAATGAAATACTTTCTTTCAGAAGTTTCCTTGGTCATGGAGTCTCTTCACAGCAAAAGGTCTCTTCGGTAGCGAAGACACCTATTTATAAGAAATTTTTCCTTGAAATATTTTATAGATATTGTATATGATTTGCAAAAGTTGTTCTATAGCAAAAAAATGTTTATTGGGAGAATACATTTTGTGAGTTTCAGGTTTGGGCAATTTGATGTCATTTGAAGATGTCACTACAAGAAAAAGAAGGGACTCTTGATAGATGACTCAGTGGTTAAGAGCCCTTGCTGCCTGTGTAGAGGTGCCAGGTTTGGTTCCCAGCACCTGTGTGGAGGCTCACTGCTGTCTTTATAACCCGTTCCAGGGGAACTCTTCTCACCTCCACAGGTACCTGCATGCACGTACACATACCTACCTACCTATCTACCTACCTACCTACCTACACACACACACACACACACACACACACACACACACAATTAAGAACAGTGTTGCCAACTCTGTTGACCCGCTCTCATTGTCTGGTCTGAGGAGCAGGAATGGGAATCCTCAGGATGTAGGGTTTTTTGTTTGTTTGTTTGTTTGTTTTTTCGAGACAGGGTTTCTCTGTAGCTTTGGAGAGGATGTAGGTCTTAATACCAGAAGGTGTCCCAGCTTTTTCTGGGGAGATGTGAACACATGTCTCTTCATCCCAGGTAGGTCTCCCATGAGAGACCAAAGCAATGATTCAACTAAGTCCAACTCGGAGAACCAGTGAATTTATTGTGTTTGTCCACAAGATGATGGGTGAGGGGTACATAGAGAAGCATGGATGACTCCAGGCCACTGTATCACTGAAAGTCCCGCCCCAGCATCCATGATGAGTCATGGAGGCTGCTACCCTGGAGACGGGAAAGTCAACTGGAGGCAGCTTGTCTACTTGGAGAGTCTCTCTGCAATTGTTTACTGCTTCTATGACCATGGAGGGAGGGCCTTGTGTATTTTGTTAAGTTCCAGCTTTCCTAGACTGTATGATTTGTTTACTATCCAAGCCTCATGAGCATCTTTTCTCCCTGAAGGAGGGAATGTTTGTCTGGAGGATGTCCCGGCTAATTTTATGCCAACATGACCCAAGCAAGCCAAAGTCATCTGAGAGGAGGGAACCTCAATTGAGAAAGTGCTTCCAGAAGATCCAGGTATAGGCAAGCAAGCCCGTAGTTAGTTAATTCAGGCAAGCCTAGAATTAATTAATTAATTAATGATGGATGGAGGAAGGCCCAGCCCATTATGGTTTGAGACACACCTGCAATGGTGGTCCTGGGTTCTAGCAGAAAGCAGGCCAAGCAAGTCACAAGGAATACAGCAAAAAGTACTCTCCCCTGACCTCTGCGTCATCCTCTGCTTCTGGGTTCCTATGGGCTTGATTGAGTTCCTGCCTTGAATTCTTTTGTGATGAATGATGTGATACAGAGTTGCAAGCAAAATAAACCCTTTTCTTTCCAAGTTGCTTTTGGTTATGGAGTTTAATCATGGTGATACTCATCCTAAGTCAGAGGAAATGTCTGTCTACAGGTGTTGTTGCCCTACCTGCCTGTCTCCACTATCCTGAAACAGAGTCAGCTGCCTCTTCCTAGCTTAAAGCCTGTGCCACAGCCTAATATGTAGTACTCTCCCATCAGATCCTGCCTCTTGGTCAGGTTCAGGGATTCTCATGCCACCTAAGATGAAGGCTAAAGGCATTATGGCCCCAAGACCCAACCTGTTCCCCAGGTTTTACTGACTGGGTTTGTTATGGTAAAACAAAACAAACAACAAGAATAGACATTAGAGCTAAAAGAAATGCTAGGGAACCATCTAGATGGTTTAGCAACGAAGTTGCTTGTTGCCAAGTCTGATGAGCTGAGTTTGATACCTGGAGCGCACATAAACCCAATACATAAATGTTTCTAAAAACAAAATGATGCTGAGTTAAAATGGAGAAGCCAGGAATATTAAGGATGAGAAATAAAGAGCCTTGCAGCGTTGTATGAGAGAGACAAGCTGATTGTGGGGACAAAGTCAATGTAGATAGGCCAGTTGATTCTTTCCAAAATTCCCCAACTTGGGGAATGTATACAGGGTACAGATACCGTTTTACATACGGTTTCTAATACAGCTAACTTTAACAGATCAAACTGTAAACACGAATGACTTCTACCAAGAGGCTGTCACTTATTCCAGAAAGACCACCCCAGACTACCCCATAGTCATGAGGTAGCTAAGAGTAACTGCAGCTATGTCTTGGTATATGTGAATAGAGTTAACTCTCCATAGACACTGAAGTGGGAGGACTCATGATACAAGCACAAGAACAAACAGAATACAGTCTCACTAGAAGACTCTACCAAGGGCAGAACTCAGTCAGACCTTCATGGTAGGCCACTCACAGTACTAGCCAGGGCCAATGGATAAGCACAGTTCAGAACACAGGTGATACAGTTATCTAATTATAAAATAAAAAAATTGGGATATCAGGGCAAGAATCTGAATGATCAGAAAAGCTGCAGAGAAGCCACCAGTGACCTGTCTCTTCTGTTCCTCCATCCAAAAGGGCAGAGATCCTCTCTCAGCCTGGCCTTACTACTTCCTATCTCCTATCTGTACTCAGTCCTCCAAGCCTCTATGGTTAATTTTGGTCAGTTAGTGGCTAGCTCTGCCCTCTGGCTCAAAGCAAGCTTTATTATCAAAATGAGATCAAAATATCACACATTTCCCCCTTTTTGTCTAAATAAAAAGGGAGGCTTTAATTCTAACATAGTAAAACTATATACAATAAGAGCAATTATCAGGTAAGAATTACATTTACAATGTTCAGTCCATTTGCATTTGGCAAATTCAGAAAAAAATACTCCATTATCTATTCGATTTTGGTAAGTCCAAACTTTTGTACTGAATTTACTTTTTTCCTAACTTGTATTACCAACCCCAAACTATCCTTTTATGTATCTCAACCGTATACACTTTACATCTCTTTTGTGAATTTCTCTTCTGAATTTTGTTTTTTTTTCATGGTTTATTTTTTTATATTTAAAAATTTCCATCTCCTCCCCTCCTCCTCCCCCTTCCCTCCCCTCCTCCCCCTTCCCTCCCCTCCTCCCCCTTCCCTCCCCTCCCCTCCCCCCACCCCCCCTCCCTCCCTCTCAAGGCCAAGGAGCCATCAGGGTTCCCTACTCTATGCTAAGACCAAGGTCCTCCCAACTCCCCCCAGGTCCAGGAAGGTGATCGACCAAGCTGAGAAGGCTCCCACAGAGCCCGTCCATGCAGAAGAATCAGAGCCCAGCGCCATTGTCCTTTGCTTCTCAGTCAGCCCCCACTGTTGGCCACATTCAGAGAGACGGGTTTGGTCGCATGATCCATCAGTCCCATTCCAACTGGAGTTGGTGATCTCCCATTAGTTCTGTCCCACCGTCTCCATGAGTGAATGCACCCCTCACGTTCCTGACTTTCTTTCTCATGTTCTCTCTCCTTCTGCTCCTCATCAGGACCTTGGGAGCTCAGTCCAGTGCTCCAATGTGGGGCTCAGTCATTTTCTTCATCTGTCGCCAGGTGGAGGTTCCCTCACGGTCCTGACTTTCTTTCTCATGTTCTCTCTCCTTCTGCTCCTCATCAGAACTTTGGGAGCTCAGTCCAGTGCTCCAATGTGGGGCTCAGTCATTTTCTTCATCTATCACCAGGTGGAGGTTCCCTCACGGTCCTGACTTTCTTTCTCATGTTCTCTCTCCTTCTGCTCCTCATCAGGACTTTGGGAGCTCAGTCCGGTGCTCCAATGTGGGGCTCTGTCATTTTCTTCATCTATCGCCAGGTGGAGGTTCTATGGTGATATGCAAGAAATTCATCAGTATGGCTATAGGAACTGCCCTTTTCAGGTTCCCTCTCCTCAGCTGCCCAAGGAGCTAACTGGGGGGCGTCTCCCTGGAAACCTGGGAACCCCTCTAGGGTCAAGTCTCTTGACAACCCTCAGGTGGCTCCCTAAATTAAGATATATGCTTCCCTGCTCCCATATCCACCCTTCCTGTATCCCAAGCATCCCATTCCTCCGAGCTCCCCCCATTCTCCCCTTCATGCTTTTCTCTCCCCATCTTCCCTTGGCCGCGTCTCGCCCAACCCTCAAGTTCCCAATTTTTGCCTGGCGATCGTGTCTACTTCCAATATCCAGGAGGATTACTATATCTTCTTTTGGGAGTTCACCTTCTTATTATCTTCTCAAGGATCCCAAATTATAGGCTCGATTTCCTTTAATTATGGCTAGAAACCGATTATAAGTGAGTACATCCCATGTTCATCTTTTGGGGTCTGGGTTACCTCACTCAGAATAGTGTTTTCTATTTCCATCCATTTGCATGCAAAATTCAAGATGTCATTGTTTTTTACCGCTGAGTAGTATTCTAGCATGTATATATTCCACAGTTTCTTCATCCATTCTTCCACTGAAGGGCATCTAGGTTGTTTCCAGGATCTGGCTATTACAAATAATGCTGCTATGAACATAGATGAGCAAATGCTTTTGTAGTATGATTGGGCATCTCTTGGGTAGATTCCCAATAGTGGAATTGCTGGGTCCTGGGGTAGGTTGATCCCGAATTTCCTGAGAAACCGCCACACTGCTTTCCAAAGTGGTTGCACAAGTGTGCATTCCCACCAGCAATGGATGAGTGTACCCCTTACCCCACAACCTCTCCAGCAAAGGTTATTATTGGTGTTTTGGATTTTAGCCAATCTGACAGGTGTAAGATGATATCTCAAAGTTGTTTTGATTTGCATTTCCCTGATAGCTAGGGAGGTTGAGCATGACCTTAAGTGTCTTTTGGCCATTTGAACTTCTTCTGTTGAGAATTCTCTGTTCAGTTCAGCACTCCATTTTTTAATTGGGTTAATTGGCATTTTACCGTCTAGTCTCTTGAGTTCCTTATATATTTTAGAGATCAGACCTTTGTCAGTTGCAGGGTTGGTGAAGATCTTTTCCCAGTCAGTAGGCTGCCTTTGTGTCTTAGTGACAATGTCCTTTGCTTTACAGAAGCTGCTCAGCTTCAGGAGGTCCCATTTATTCAATGTTGCCCTTAATGTCTGTGCAGCTGGGGTTATGCGTAGGAAACGGTTCCCTGTGCCCATTTGTTGTAGAGTACTTCCCACTTTCTCCTCTATCAAGCTCAATGTGTTCAGATTAATATCGAGGTCTTTAATTCATTTGGACTTGAGTTTTGTGCATGGTGATAGATATGGATCTACTTTCATTCTTCTACAGGTTGATATCCAGTTATGCCAGCACCATTTGTTAAAGATGCCCTCTTTCTTCCATTGTGTACTTTTGGCTCCTTTATCAAAAATCAGGTGTTCGTAGGTTTGTGGTTTAAGATCCGGGTCTTCTATACGATTCCATTGGTCAACTTCTCTGTTTTTATGCCAATACCAAGCTGTTTTCAATACTGTAGCTCTGTAATAGAGTTTGAAGTCAGGGATGGTAATGCCTCCAGAAGTACCTTTATTGTATAAGATTTTTTTGGCTATCCTGGGTTTCTTGTTTTTCCATATAAAGTTGATTATTGTCCTCTCAATCTCTGTGAAGAATTTTAATGGGACCTTGATTGGGATTGCATTGAATCTATAGATTGCTTTTGGTAGAATTGCCATTTTTACTATGTTGATCCTCCCAATCCACGAGCAGGGGAGATCCTTCCATTTTCTGGTATCCTCTTCAATTTCTTTCTTCAAAGACTTAAAGTTCTTGTCAAATAAATCCTTCACTTCCTTGGTTAGAGATACTCCCAGATACCTTATGCTATTTGTGGCTATTGTGAAAGGTGATACTTCTCTGATTTCCCTCTCTGCTTCCTTATCCTTTGTGTATAGGAGGGCGACTGATTTTTTGGAGTTGATCTTGTAGCCTGCCACGTTACTGAAGGAGTTTATCAGCTGTAGGAGTTCTTTGGTGGAGTTTTTGGGGTCGCTTATGTATACTATCATATCATCTGCAAATAATGAAAGTTTAACTTCTTCCTTTCCAAATCGAATCCCCTTGATTCCCTTATGTTGTCTTATTGCTATTGCTAGAACTTCAAGCACTATATTGAAGAGATAAGGAGAGAGTGGACAGCCTTGTCGTGTTCCTGAATTTAGTGGGATAGCCTTGAGTTTCTCTCCGTTTAATTTGATGTTAGCTGTCGGCTTGCTGTAAATAGCTTTTATTATATTTAGGAATGACCCTTGTATCCCTAATCTCTCCAAGACCTTTATCATAAAAGGGTGCTGAATTTTGTCAAATGCTTTTTCAGCATCTAATGAGATGACCATATGGTTTTTTTCCTTCAGTTTATTTATATGATGGATTACATTGATAGATTTTCGTATGTTGAACCAGCCCTGCATCTCTGGGATGAAGCCTACTTGATCGTAATGGATAATTTTTCTAATGTGTTCTTGGATTCGGTTTGCCAGTATTTTATTGAGAATTTTTGCATCAATGTTCATGAGTGAGATTGGCCTGTAATTCTCTTTCTTGGTTGAGTCTTTGTGTGGTTTAGGTATCAGGGTAACTGTAGCTTCATAGAAGGAATTTGGCAGTGACTCTTGTGTTTCTATATTATGAAATACCTTAAGGAGTATAGGTATTAGGTCTTCTTGGAAGTTCTGGTAGAATTCCGCATTGAAACCATCTGGTCCTGGGCTCTTTTTGGTAGGGAGGTTTCTGATAACAGTTTCTAATTCTTCGCGACTAACAGGACGATTTAGAGCATTTACCTGGTCCTGGTTTAACTTTGGTATGTGGTATTTATCTAAAAAACTGTCCATTTCTTTTACATTTTCCAATTTTGTGGCATACAGGCTTTTGTAGTAAGATCTAATGATTCTCTGAATTTCCTCTGTGTCTGTGGTTAAGTCCCCCTTTTCATTTCTGATCTTATTAATTTGTGTGTTCTCCCTCTGCCATTTGATTAGTTTGGCTAAGGGTTTGTCAATCTTGTTGATTTTCTCCAAGAACCAGCTTCTTGTTTCATTGATTCTTTGGATTGTTTTCTGTGTTTCTATTTTGTTGATTTCTGCCCTCAGTTTGATTATTTCCAGTCTTCTACTTCTCCTAGGTGAGTCTGCTTCTTTTTTTTCCAGAGCTTTCAGGTGTGCTGTTAAGTCACCAATGAGTGCTTTCTCCGTTTTCTTTAAGTGGGCACTTAGTGCTATGAACTTTCCTCTTAGCACTGCTTTCATTGTGTCCCATAGGTTTGAGTATGTTGTGTCTTTGTTTTCATTAAATTCAAGAAAGACTTTAATTTCTTTCTTGATTTCTTCCTTGACCCAGGTGTGGGTCAGTAGTTGACTGTTCAGTTTCCATGAGTTTGTGGACTTTCTGGGGGTAGCATTGTTGTTGAATTCTAATTTTAATCCATGGTGATCCGATAAGACACAGGTGATTACTAATATTTTTTTGTAACTGTGGAAGTTTGCTTTGTTACCAAGTATATGGTCTATTTTCGAAAAGGTTCCATGAGCCGCAGAGAAGAAGGTATATTCTTTCCTATTTGGGTGGAATGTTCTATAGATGTCTGTTAAGTCCATTTGGTTCATTACCTCCATTAAGTCTTTCAATTCTCTGTTAGGTTTCTATCTGATTGACCTGTCCATTGGTGAGAGAGGAGTGTTGAAGTCTCCAACTATTAGTGTGTGTGGTTTGATGGCTGCCTTGAGTTCTAGAAGTGTTTCTTTTACATAAGTGGGAGCTTTTATATTAGGGGCATAGATATTCAGGATTGAGACTTCATTCTGATGGATTTTTCCTGTTATGAGTATAAAGTGTCCCTTTCCATCTCTTCTGATTGATTTTAGTTTGAAGTCAACTTTGTTGGAAATTAGTATGGCCACACCCGCTTGTTTCTTAGGGCCATTTGCTTGATAAACCTTTTCCCAACCCTTTACTCTGAGTAGGTGTCTGTCTTTGTGGTTGAGGTGTGTTTCTTGTAAACAGCAAAATGTTGGATCCTGTTTTCGTATCCAGTCTCTTAGCCTGTGCCTTTTTATAGGTGAATTGAGTCCATTGATATTAAGTGATATTAATGACCAGTGGTTGTTAACTTCGGTCATTTTTTGTAGTAGAGTTTGTGTGTTTCCCTTCTTCTAGTTGTGCTGATGGAGGGTCGCTAGATGCCTGAGTTATTGTGGGCGTTGTTGGACTCCTTGGTTTGTGATTTTCCTTCTATTACTTTCTGCAAGGCTGGATTTGTGGCTACGTATTGTTTAAATCTGCTTTTGTCCTGGAATATCTTGTTTTCTCCATCAATGGTGAATGCAAGCTTTGCTTGGTATAGTAGTCTAGGCTTGCATCCATGTTCCCTTAGTGTCTGTAGCACATCTATCCAAGCTCTTCTGGCTTTCATGGTTTCCATTGAGAAATCAGGTATAATTCTGATAGGTTTCCCTTTGTATGTTACTTGACCTTTTTCCTTTGCAGCTCTTAATATCTGTTCTTTATTCTGTATGTTTTGTGTTTTGATTATTATATGGCGTGGGGATGCTTTCTTTTGATCCAGTCTATTTGGTGTTCTGTAGGCTTCTTGTACCTTCATAGGAACATCCTTCTTTAGGTTGGGG
This sequence comes from Arvicola amphibius, assembly GCF_903992535.2. Classification (NCBI taxonomy): domain Eukaryota; kingdom Metazoa; phylum Chordata; class Mammalia; order Rodentia; family Cricetidae; genus Arvicola; species Arvicola amphibius. The sequence continues at coordinate 30,858,281 of NC_052061.1, read as the reverse complement.
AAGTTTTCTTCTATAATTTTGTTGAATATGTTTTCTGGGCCTTTGAGTTGTAATTCTTCTCCTTCTTCTACCCCAATTATTCTTAGGTTTGGTCTTTTCATGGTGTCCCAGATTTCCTGAATGTTTTGTGTTAAGAATTTGTTAGATTTGTTTAGTTCTTTAATCTGTGAATTTATTTCCTCTATAGTATCTTCAGAGTCCGAGATTCTTTCTTCCATCTCTTGTATTCGGTTGGAAATACTTGTCTCTGAAGTTTCTGTTCGTTTACTCAGAGTTTCCATTTCCAGTCTTCCCTCAGATTGTGTTTTCTTCAATACCTCCATTTCATTTATCAGGTCTTGTACTGTTTCCCTTACCTGTTTGATTGCTTTTTCTTGTTTTTCTTGGGTATCTTTGAGAGATTTATTTATTTCGTCTACCTTTTTGTTTGTCATCTCCATTTCTTTATGGCAGTTTTTTACCTCCTGTTTAAGGTCCTCTATTATTTTCATAAAGTACTGTTTAAGGTCGGTTTCTTCTATATCTTCTGGGGTAGGGTGTTCAATTCTTGTTCTTTCGGGATGTCTGGATTGTGGTGATGTCATGTTGCCTTTCATGTTGTTGGAGGAGCTCCTGCATTGGCGCCTGCCCATCTCTTCCTTCAAGAGGAGCCGGGAGGCGCTTGGTGTCCTAGACCAATCTTTGCTGTGACTGAAACTGGTTGGGTCTCCCCAGTGCCAGAGGAGGACCTATTCCTTGCGTTACAATCTGAAGAAGCCCACACTCCCTTGCAGGAATCCTCAGACCTGCCTGGAGGCCAGAGTCTGACCCCTTTGGGTGGATGGCCTTAGAACAGGAGCAGGACACCTGAGAACACTAGGGAAGGCTTGGGAGAGGCAGGTAAGGGAGAAACAGAGACAAGCCTGCAGAGGGAGCTGGGGGAAGGAGGTCTGTGCTCTCTTCCAGGGCAGGTTGCCCCAGGGTCCGCATTCACTCACCAGTTCAGATGGAATGTCAGTACACAGGATCAGGGATCCCAGGCAGCCCAGGGTCGCAGCCCAGACAAAAGGGCCAAGGTGGGGGCAGGGCGGGATGGAATATCACACAGCGAACCTGGCAGCACAATCTAAAGGAGCCCGCACCCCTCCGCAGGAATCCTCAGGCCTGCCTGGAGGCCAGAGTCTGACCCCTTTGGGTGGATGGCCTCAGTACAGGAGCAGGACACCTGAAAACACTAGGGAAGACTTGGGAGAGACAGGGTCTTGAGAAACAGAGACAAGCCTGCAGAGGGAGCTGGGGGGAGGGGGTCTGTGCTCTCTCCAGGGCAGGTTGCCCCAGGGTCCGCATTCACTCACCAGTTCAGATGGAATGTCAGGGCCCTCTTCTGAATTTTGTAACAAGGAAAACTGTAACTATCTAGTGTTCAACTCTATCGGAGACCCAAGAAGGGACTAATATTACCTGAGTAAGCAGGAAGAGCAGAGCAAACAACTTTCTAAACGAAGAAATGACAGAAACAGCTGGCTGTCTGGACAGTCACACAAGGTTCCTCTGCAACATTGGGGTATACATCTTCAGCCTACAAACCTAGAACAGCTGATAGACTTTTCTGTGAAACAGGAAGTTTGAAGAACTGTCTAACCCTGTCTTGGCAAAGTTAGACATTTGCTTTCTTTTGTTTCCTTCTTGTCCGGTTCAGACCAGCATACTATTAGCAGTTGAGATAAGGACAGTTTCTTGCCCAGTGGCTAACTTCTGCCACAAAGAAAGCAAACTCCATATGGACTTTCTTTGATACCCATCATCTTCTCTGATGTAGATTGGTGCTTTCAGGAGCAGCCATGTCTCAACATCTTAAATGCCATAGTCTGTAGATCTCTGAAATGTTTGAAGACTACCTGTCTGTCTAAAATATACCTATGTTTGTGAAAACATACCTAACATCACTACAAGTTTGATTGTAATAGTTTACTACTAACCTGCATTCCTTTATTTTCCCAAATAGTTGGTAATAATAACTTTCAAGGACTAGAAGCTTACATTACATTGTTAAATGAGCTGCATATGTACAATACCTTAAATAAGAAAGTCCATATGGAATTTGCTTTCTTTGTAACAGAAATGTATGTATAATATGTTCTAACAAAAATGACAAATTTGTATCAATATATAAAAATACCTTAAATAAGAGTAGAAACATATACACTACAACAAACATAACCTTAAATTTGTATTAATATACAAAATCCTTATCAATGTAAAATATTTAAGACTAGTAGTTGCTTTTTTAGTTTAAATGTAGAGTAAAATGAGCTACTTGTTTATTCTGTCATTTCTTTATTCCCCCTTTTTGTATTCAGAATGAGATCCCCGAATCTAATTTCTTTTATTCAGCTTTTTTTCCCTGACCAGTACCAATAACAATCTATAATCAACCCCCCTAAATCATGACAAATGTCCATAACTCACTGAATGACCCCAAACCACCCACCCCTCTTCTTGGGAATGTGGACATTGTTTACTCCAGATTGTTTTCTGTGGTCTGGAAGTGAAGGTATCTCTAGGGGTCCCTGATAAAATTAAAATAAATGTTAAGTCCTAACTGTATCATTTGTTGCCAGTCTCTGTGTAATGGGAAGTCCTGACTAAAGTAGGGTATGAAGCTGGACCATCTCAGCCAGCCACCTTGAAATTGTCCTCAGCAGTTTGTAGTCCAAAGCCAATCTTTAGGTAGTGTTTGTCAACTTAGTGGTATTACCACAATCAGGGGGGAATCATTGCTGTGGGGCTCCCTCATCCTTTTGGAGGCTTCAAAGGTCACTGTTAGGAATGGTCATGGTTCACTGCAGAAAACTTAAATAATTTAAATGACATATACAGCAGATCTTGAAGAGGTTAAAGAAGCACAATTTGTTACATATATCCAGAGTACACAAGCTTAATTCCTAGTTACCTAAGAGACTTAAACCTGAAACCATGTACAGAAAGCTAAATGAAGCCTTTTTCTAAAACTAGTTAGTACTCTATATGACCATTAATATCACAACAGAAAGTTTAAATATACATATATTAGTCTGATAACTTTTGAGATAATATTTATAGCTTAAGAAAAAATTTTAAGGAGTCAAAGTAAAACCAAAGAATTATGAGATTAGTGGCAATAGAATGATCCCTGAATTTGGGTTTCTCTTCTGTTTCATGTCAAGTGGCTCTTCTGACATAGAGAGAGATTTTGGATTTTCCTTTGACAAGCATGGTTGGGTTTAGAGAAAGAGAGAGCCACTTTTGAATTCCAAAGACAGCTTTAATTTTTAACTGAACCGGGACTACAAAAAGACCATTTGTCTTATAAGTCTGTAGAGAACAACAGAAACAAACATTTGGGAAGATTTATGAAATTTTATCTGTTGGAAATGTGCTATACCATTGGGCCAATTTATTCTTTTTCTTAAGACTTTTTTATTTCTGGATGATTCATCCTTTTTCTTCAGGTGACTCATTTGTCCAGTGGTCTTCAGATTCCTTAGTTCAATACTTTCAATTCTCCTGGAAAGACAAAAGCAAACCCCTGCCCCAACCCTAACTTTGGGGAGGTTCTTTTTTGGCAGGTTATAGCTGATCAAATGAAAAGGATTTGTTAGTTGTTTAAGTTAGTTTGGATTAAATGGCCACACTGTTTGATAAACTATTATCTCTTTTAATCAAGAGGTCTCTCCCATTCAAACCTAATCTTTATCAATCTTGATGGTATCCATAGCTTTTCTTCTTCGGTGGAAACAAAACCTCTTCCCCAAATAATACATATCCTGATTTCCATTCTGAGGTCAACACATCTTTAAACTATACAGGATGATTTAATTCAGCAGTTATTTTCTATTATCCAATGTAAATGGAGACTATTCGTATGTTTCCTGGTCACCCAGACCCAAATAATCACACAGAAACTATATTAATTACAATGCTGCTTGGCCAATAGCTTAGGCATATTCCTGGCTAACTCTTATATCTTAAATTGACCCATTTCTGTCATTCTGTGTATCACCATGAGGCTGTGGCTTACTGGGTAAGGTTCCAGTGTCTGTCTCCTTCAGCAGTTACATGGCATCTCTTTGACTCCACCTACTTATTCTCTAGATCCCTTCCAGCCTGGTTATATTCTACCCTGCCAGAGGCCAAAGCAGCTTTACGCATTAACCAATAAAAGCAACAGATATACAGAAAGACATCCCACATCAATCCAAAATCTCTCTACAGCTGTCTTTCCTTTATTATTAGCATTTAAACATTTAAAGTTGATAAAGCATTGTACAATCTATCTTTGGGGATCTTTATTGTCCCCTTGTGTTTATTAAGCATATCTCTTACAGTATGATTAGATTTTTCTATAACTGCTTGCCCTATAGGATTGTTTAACATTTCTTGTGTACAGATTTTCCACTGATAGCTTTTAACAGGCTCAGATTTGTTATAAGTAGGCACTATGAAGGAAAATTTTTTCTCTATCCTTTTCTTGTAAAGGTATAATAAAAAGCAGTCTTCTAAATCAATTTACTATAATAGACCATCTCTTAGGTAATAAAGATGACTAGGGAATTCCAGACTTGTAAAGCTTCCATTGGCTGGATCAACTCATTAACAGCTCTTATATCTGTTACCATCCCCTATTTTCCAGATTTCTTTTTAATGACAAATACAGGAGAATTCCAAGGGCTGGTTGATTCTTCAATATGTTGAGCACTTAGCTGCTCCTGTATCAGCCGTTCGAGTGCCTGCAATTTTTCTGATGTCCAAGGCCATTGTTCCATCCATACAGGTTTGTCTGTCAACCATTTTTTTTTTTTTTGGTTTTTCGAGACAGGGTTTCCCTGTAGTTTCTAGAGCCTGTCCTGGACCTAGCTCTTGTAGACCAGGCTGGCCTCGAACTCAGAGATCCGCCTGCCTCTGCCTCCCGAGTGTTGGGATTAAAGGCGTGTGCCACCACCACCCGGCCTGTCAACCATTTTAAATGTAGGGCTATTTGTACCTTTCAAAGATCAGCAGACGTTGTACCCTGCGTACGTACAACCTGAATGGTCAGTGGCTGCTCTTTATAATACCTTCTAATATTTTTCTCAGAAAGCTATGTTTGTTTATGGTTTGTTTCTGAGATTAGAGTGAAAGAAATACACACCTGGCACCGAGACCTTAGCCAGTGAAAGGAACTCCTTTAGCCCCGAACCCAGAACTAAAGAAACACACCCTGACTCTGAGACCAGCGCTGAAGTATCACACTTTTCCCTACAACCAGAGCCAGTGAAAGAAATATGTCCTGGACCTAAATTTAGAGCCAAAAGGCTAAAAAGGACCAGTGAAAGAAGCACAGCTTGACCCCGAAATCAGTGCTGTTTCTGCCCCTGTGGAACTGAAACACAAAATCAACCAATCCTATGCAGGGAACCCACCAATTCCTGAGCATCCTGACCCTGAACCCAGAGCCAGTGAAAGAAACATACCCCAGATCTGATACCTTAACCAGGGAAAGAATCACTTTATCCCTGAACCCAGGACCTAAGAGACACACCCTGACTCTGAAACCAGTGCCAAAGAAACACACTTTGTCCTTTGAATCAGAGCCAGAGAAAGAAATATGCCCTGGCCCTAAGATTAGAGCCCAAAGGATAAAAAGGACAAGTGAAAGAAACACAGTTTGGCTCTGAAATCAGAGCCATTGCTGCCCCTGACCAACTAAATAACCAATCCCTGAGCAGAAAAAACTTCTCCCTGAGAAAATTCAGCCCTTAAGAAGCCCTAAATAAGCCCTTCTGATTGTCCTTCACCACCCTGGCAGGAACAGACACTCTCCTGGACTCCTCCTTCCCAAATAAATCTCTTCTCAAAAGAGTCTTGGATGAAGATCTTCATTCACTGGCTCTGAATAGAAAAACCTGGCTGGGAAGTTCCTTAGGCGACTTAGAAGAAAAACCTTTCTGAGACACTCCCTTAAGCAGGCCTGAGCAAGACTGAGCAGAAAAAGTAACAACTTTTGGCCGGGACAGGAGGCTATTGCTGCACCTGTGTATCAGCTTCCCTTTAGCAGAGTGTAGCAGAAGTAACATCTTGGGCAGCAGATATTTCTGTCAGGACCATCCCTCAGAGGAGCAGAGCAGAGAGCTCAACCGTAGTGGCGCTTCAGGAGAGGAACAGGATTGCTCACCCACTGCACCTCGGCACCACGAGTGGATCCCGTTCCCTCCAGGGCTGAGCTGTCCTATTGTGGCTCCAGCCTCCAGAACTGTCCTACTGCATAGGTATAGCCTGGCTTCTGGATAAGTCAGGATACCTTTGCAGCTCCAGAGCTGTAACACGCCTACTTGCTTACTGTCCTCACCAGGGATTTGATCTTGGGAAATCTCATAACTTCTAGAACTATCCCATTGTTTGATGGACTCTAGCTGCATCTCTCAACCAGGTTCTCCGCTGGAACTGAGGATGAGCTTTCAATACTGCTGCCACTAAACGTTCTTAGTCTCATGGAATAATCCTGTTCCAAGTGGCCCAAGAATTTAAAATCTACTTCTCAAAAGATAAATACATACCATATAAAACAATTGCTACCGTAAATTTCTTCAAATCTAACATTTCTATAGGATCCCAGTTAACTTCTGGGTAACCTTGGGGGGGGGGTGCCTAGCATCTGGTGGTCATTCTTGAGTCGTAACTGGATAAATTGAGGTTGGTTTCTAATAACCTTGGGCTGCTCCTCTTCACTTTTGTAAAGCAAGCTTTATTGTCAGAATGAGATGAAAATAGCACATAACACACAGGTTTCGTGTGGTACCACTTCCCTAGCTGGCAAACAGTGAATACGTGGCACGTGGTCACCTGCATGGTTTGGTCCACAGAGACTTACATAGTGAGTGCCCTCTTGTAACATGCTCAATATGCTATCCAGTCTCAATAGAAACGACTCTGTCTTGGGCTCCTTTCTGCCAGAAGTCCTACAAAAAGCTGCTAGAAAAAACAGCTGGTGTTTTGCCATATCTTGGGTCTCTCTCGGGAGTTTTGTCTTCTTTCTGGAGTACTACTTTCTGCCATAAATATTAAAATATATTTTTAAAATTTTTTTATATGTATGGGCATTTTACCTTCATGTATGTATCTATGCCACATGTATGTGTGGTGTCCATGGAGATCAGAAAAGGGTGTCAGGTCCCTGGAGCCACAGATGCTTGTGAGTCACCATCAGGTGCTGGGAACGTAACCTGGGTCCCTGGAAAAGCAGCCAGTGCTCTTAACCGACAAACCATCTCTCTAGATCCTCTGCCCCAAATCTAATTTTTCATCTTTAAGCTTTCCCTTTTATGTTTTATTAAAGGCTTATTCTATGTCTGTATGCTTTTCTGTGTGGGGTATGCGCATGTGAGGGTAGTTGGCATGTGGAGACCTGAAGAGGCAGTTGGATTGTGGAGATGGGGTTACAGGTAGTTGTCAGCAACCCTACCTGGTGTCCTCTCTAGGTGCAGGATGCTTTAACCAAAAATCTGTCTCCCTAGTCCTCAAGCCTTCTGTCTATAATCGTACAAAACCTCTTGGGGACTCAGCCTTGTCTGTGGGTTCCATTCTTTGAATTCCCAAGACAAGGGAGTGGAGCTAACGCCTGTGTTGGGCACAGCTGAGATGAGAAAGTCTGTCATGCGCACTGAGCAGCACTGTTTGTTAATCCTCCCTTTCAGGCTCAGGACTCCAGGCTCCTCCCTACTGATCTCCTCCCTTCCTTGTCTGTCTTCCCCTTTCCCTCTGGAGGAAGATTCTCTCAGGGTGGCTAGAGCAGCTAGGGCAGTGGTTCTCAACCTGTAGATCACGACCATTTGGGGGCCTTCTCTCAGCACCGAAATCTCCAGGAGTTTCTATGGGATGAAATGCACTGGACAAATCTTGTCTAACTTTTAGTATAAAATTTGTTTAAAGAGGAAATTTACTTTCCAAGAGGTGTTTATTGATGGGAAAGAAAAGTAGGCTAGCTAGGGCGCCAACAGGGGAGCATGTAGGAAGGCCTGGCCACAAAACTTGCTGCCATTCCTGCCGCAGGTGTCGCTGTTCAGTCATTTCTTCTTCTTCTGCTTCTTCTGCTGCTTTTTCTTCTCCTTCTTCTCCTTCTTCTTTTCTTTCTCCTTCATTTCTTTTTCTTTTTCCAGTCTTTCCTTCTCCTCTTTCTCCTTTCGCAATGCCTCTTCTTCCTCTTTGGCCTCTAGCATTGCTTGTAGTTTTGGGTCCGGCATTTTGCCATTCTTGTCTGGAGCAAGCAGAGCATACTTTCGGATCTTTTTGCCTTTGAGATGTCTCCTTTGAAGACATAGGTCAACAATAGAAAAAAATGCGGCAATTCCCATAAGGATCTAGGGAAACAAATGGATGTTCATGATTTTCATCACGCCCCTAGAAGGAAGGCACAGATTCCCTTCCAAATCTATCACTGGAGGTGATGCACAGTGTACCCCTAAATTTCTCCCTCCCAGATCCACCTGCCACCTGGTCTGTTCTCCCTGGTTCCATGCCCAGTGCCCCTCATCTGGTTTATTTTTTTTCTTTTTTTTTTTTAACTTTTTTTTCCCCTGATAGTACGCCACAAGAAGGCGCCGGACCTCAAGACAGACGGCCGAAAGCCACTGTTTCGCCGCTGGGAATCAAATTCGGGACCTCTGGACACACAGGCAGTGCTCTTAGCCACTGAGCCATCTCTCAGCTCTATTTTTTTCCCCTTTGGACAAACATGAGGGAGGGTGACAGGTAACTTGTCTGCCTTCCTTAGACATCACCTTTAAAAACGTGTCTTCTCCATTAGAAACATTGACCAGTATCTTAAATTTGCTTTCACCCCCAAGTTTTGTTTGCTTGAGACACTGTCTCATGTACCCCAGGCCTGCCTTGAACTCACTACTGAGTCAAGGATGGCTCTGGACTTTGGATCCTCTGCCTCTACCATCTGACTACTAGCAATTACAGATAGGTATGAGGCACCATGGTAGCTTTTTGCAGTGCCCTAGATCAGGCTAGACCAGCACTCTACAGACTCGGTGCTGCAACCCAGCCCCGATCCCAGGATTTTTGTGATGCTGATTTGAGAAAATCCACGGTTCAGCAGAAGAACCTCACCATAGCTGCAACGTAGGCCTTTGGCATTGTTCTTCTAGCCTTCAAAGCAAAGACGATTCCGCCTATGAGGAACCCGCAGGCGAAGAGATCGTTGAAGAGGTCCTGGAAAGGGGAGAGGTAAGCTGGTCTTAGATGGTTGTGCACCCACCCCAGACACAGCACAGTTCCCTCCATGTAACCATGCTCAAATGCCCCTGCACAACCCTGATAATTTCAAACAAAACATACAAAGGTAAATGTGTTCCTGGCCAAGCAGATCAACCATGGCTCCCTGCTGGCCTCTGCGAGTAGAGGACAGAGTCCAGACTTAACTGCTGTCAGCCCAGGTGAGACACAAGATACCATCTTGTCTGCAAAACCAGGTGTCTGGTACCCATCAATAATCATGTAGATAAATGCATAAACAGACTACTTCAAGGTATCTGTTAGGTACTTCCCCTCATCATTTCTGTACTGTCCTCTCCAGAGTTTCCACGAGCAGTATTGCTGGGAGGATGTCCTTGCTCTCTGGGAGCCTTGAAGTTCCCTCTTCACCTAACCCCGCCTTACCCCCTGGACCACCTTCCCTGATTGCTTCCTTCATCAATTTTTTTCTTTCATTCCTTGAGGATTTGGTCCTCCTTTACCACGTACAAGCTCTCTTCTCCAAACACAGAATAAAACTAACCAAAATTCTAAGTATTTATGCTTCTTTCCTCATTTTCTATTAGATTTTTTTTTACAGAATGTCTAAATTTTAAGTTGTTTTTAATTTTCGTGGGACATACAATCTCTCCTGTCAATATTCCTTGGTATGCTCATTGAATATTCTGTCCAACTATCTTTTAAAAAAAGTTTTACTTATTTTCATTTTATGTCTATGAGGGTGTTGCCTGCATGTGTGTAATCTGCCAAATGTGTGTAGTGCCTGAGAAGGTCAGAGAGGGCACTATGATATCTAGAACTAGAGTTACAGCAACTTGTGGCAGTGTTTGGGTGCTGGGAACCCAGCTGGGTCCTCTGCAGGAACAGCCAGTGCTCTCAATGCTTAGCCAATTCTCCAGCTGCTGTCCCAGTGTTTTCAATGCTACCTCTCATATATAAGCCACAGGATGAGTGTAAGTCTGAATCCTCTGATCTGCCTCTATGTTAGCACACCATTCATTATAAAGCACAGTAAACTGGGTGGCTTAAACTATAGATGTTTATCCTCTGGCCTTCTGGAGCCTGGAAGACCAGGAGCGAGGCACCAGAGCCCTCTCCCTGGCTGGAGGCAGCTTCCCTTCGCTCTCTATCTTCATATGACTTTCCATTGGAGACAGGTCATAGGACCTGTCTCTTCTTGTAATAATACTAATGGTTTTGGATCAGGGTCCCAACCTTAAGTTTTCTGTTTATTCTTAGTTGCTTCCTCAAAGGCCCCATCTCAGGGAGGGGGACACAAACATCTAGGGAGGACACAAACATTCCATTTGTAACAATTCCATTAGTTAATCCATGATCTAGCATCAAACTTAGGGTAACTCTTGCATTTGGTTGGGAAAATCCAGTTTTGTAATTCTTTTCATTTTTCCAAAAAATTTTATTTATAATGTTTTTATTAGCTCATGTTAGTTATACTTAATAATGTGCTGATTATATTTTATTTAATAATTTATTTTTATTTTATTTGCATTGGTGTTTTTCCTGCATGAATGTCTGTTTGAAGGTATTAGATCTCGGAGCTACAGTTGTTAGATGCCATGTAGGTTCTGGGAATTGAACATGGGTCCTCTGGAAGAACAATCAGTGCTCTTAACCACTGAGCCATCTTTCCAGCCCCCTCATTATATTTTTAAACATGAGTAGAAAGGAATTGAACACATTGCCCCTCTCCCCCCGCCACCTCCCGTCACCTTCTCTTTGTCTTTCTTCCCACTTTGGCTATTCTACTTCTTCCCAACTATTGCCACCTTCTTCTCCCCACCTCCCTGCCCGTGTGTGTGTGTGTGTGCGTGTGTGTGTGTGTGCGTCTGTGTGTGCGTCTGTGTGTGTGTGTGGGGGGGTGTGTGCGCACGCGTTTGTGTGCGTGTGTGTCCCATTGAGTTTCACTGTGGTCGTTTTGAGGTGCATGGGTGAAAATTTGTATACAGAAGCACAGGAACCATCCCAGTGGCTACCCTACTGAAGAAAAATGTCTGTCATTTCTGCATCAGTCTTTGACTACATATAAATCTTTAGGTCGTGGGACATGAGCATCTGTTGCTTCCACGAAGGGCATTAATGAGCCAATTGTGTTTATGTAATCACAGCTGTTGAGAGTTCAAGAGAGTAACAGCCACATGGACTGTGTCTAGAAGCCAGAGATCACCCTTTGGGAGATGTTAGCTGAGCCTTGGCCAGGGTGACATAGGATGCACCATTTGTGTCTGAGTCTTCAACAGTCAAACAGTTCCAGTACTTTGATTGGTTACAAAGTCTCTGCAGTCACTGCTGACCAAAGACTTTTATATCACCTTGTAAAGTTCCGTAGAAATCCCTGTTCACTTGCAATGCCTTTTGCAGATTCAGAACTCAATTCTGAATTGAACTGCTATCTCTATGGTAATAATTTCATACCTGGGAAATCAGTACATCTTGGTTTTCCTTTGGTGTCCATTCACCAGTTTAACTTGTCTTTCAGTAGGTTTATTCCTAGGCCTCCAGGAGTCTCTACATTGTTCTAAGGTTACATGTTCTCCCTGCTTCTGCTGACAAGCAGAGTGCTGATGTTTGCTCTCTGGGAACCTTCGTCATCCACTTAGTTCTATTGAGGCTGCAGATTTTTGGGTTGTTTTCTGTAAGGAGGCTCATGTTACATAGGAGCAATCCTTGTTTCTCCATCCCAGTCTCTAGGTACCTGGGTTTTCTTGTTACATTTTACTCAGGTTACAATTTAAAAGATGTAAGAATTAGGAGGATTTCTAAACAAACACCTAGAAACACCAAGAAATGCAATGTTTGTTGAAGATTTGGGTAGATATTTATTAAAATTGGATGTGTCTTTTATTCTTCATTTTGTAAGAGCTTTTTAAAATTACTATTCATTATTACCAAATAATTTTTTTACAACTTAAAATATTCTTTGTTATAAATACAATAGGGTAAAGTGTATTATTAAAATTTGAAGACAAAACTGTATTCGCGGTTGTGACAGGGATACTGCCTCACTGTGACAGATTGCTTTCTAATACACTGTTATATTGGTGGGCTAATATTTTATTTAATCTTTTTTGTTGTTTTCAGACAGGGTTTCTTTGTGTGTAGTTCTGGTTGTCCTGGAACTCACTCTGTAGATGAGGCTGGCCTCAGACTCACAGAGATCGTCCTGCCCCTCCTTCCCGAGTGCTGGGATTAAAGGCCTGTGCCACCACAGCTGGCTCTAGTCTCTTCTTTCTCACTACGGGAGGCCTATGTTTAGTCTTTGTTGTTGTTGTTATTTTTCTTTTTCAGGACAGGATTTCTCCATAGAGCCCTGGTTGTCCTGGAACTCATTCTGTCAATAAAGCTGGCGTTGAAGTCATAATGATTCACCTGTCTCTAGAGTGCTGGGATTAAAGGCATGAGCCATTACTACCCATGTTTATTCTTAATCTAATATCTGATTTCAAAGTGGAAATAGATATCAGAAGATATCACACAACCTTTCAAAAGAGAGAAAAAGGAAAAAGACCAATGGAATAGAATGTAAAGACTAGAATTGAATTTCACACTTGTTTTTTTTTTTAAAGAAAGGGCAAAAATGACACTTCAGATGAGTCTGAAAAAGATTAACTAACCAATAAAATAATAAACAGAGTTATGGTGTTGACAAATTATTTAACTAATGGCCAGGATAGTGAGGTAGAAGCCTTGCTTCCCAGGGCACCCGAATGCATGGGTCAAATGACTTAAATGCAACAAATAAAGCTACCAGATGATGTGAGCAGAAAAGGCATCCATCTTTGTAGACTTATTCACCTTTCTCTTTATTTGAAGTGGTATTTTATATTTTCCTAGTAAATTATTTTTTTCTAACTTTCCTAAATTTTAGCATTAAAGGTCATGTTTTCCTCGTGACCTTCTAAAGATCTATTTTTTATATTTGCACTATTTTTATTTTTTCCTTTTTATGGGTTGTCTATTTTATTCCTTTTTTCACAAGGAGCTTGATTTTTGTTCTGTTTCTCCTCATCTTCCTTCCTTTCTGATAGTGTCTTTCTGTGTAACCTGGTTGTCTTGGGACTCACTATGGAGCCGAGGCTGATCCATCTGCGTCCACCTCCTGAGTTCTGGAATTAAAGGTGTGGACTACCATACCTGGGAATTTTTTATTTTCTGAATTCTCACTATTGATCTTTGTTTCTTCTTTCATCAATTTTATGGTTATTTGTTTTGTTTTTCTTATTCTTTTGTTTGAGATAGGGTTTCATGTATCCCCGGAAAGCCTCAAAATCATTGTGTTGACAAGGATGATCTTGAATTTTTGTTCTTCCTGCTTCCCCGTATGAGTTTTAGGATTATACAAACACACCACTGCACCCAGTTTGTGCAGCGATGAGGCTCAGACCCAGAACTTTGCACATGCTAGGCAAGCAACATCACTGACAGCTGCATTCTCAGATCCAGTGTTTTGTGCCTCAGGAATTTTCTTAATTCTTTTGTTTTTGATATTTTCTTCATATATATGCTGGATTTTTTTTCCTTGTGAAATAAAGTATCATGTTGGGACAGACAAGCTTAGGGAATAGCTTAGCAACCTAGGACACCACTTGATTTGGGCTAAGTATACATTCCTATTCTTTCTTTTTTAAAAAAATTTATTATTGCATTTTATGCGCATGTTTTGGCTATGTGTATGTCTGTGTACATGTGTGTCGGGTGCCTGTGGGGTCCAGAAGAAGGTGTCAGACCCCTGGAAGTAGAGTTACAGAAGGCTGTGAACTGCCTGCCATGAGACCAGAATGGCATTGAGCTCAGTCTTCCTGTTTTGGCTTTTGAGTTTCAGGATTATAGACATATGCTATATCATAAATATAGACATATTTAATATGCTATTAAAACATTGACCATGTTTGCCAACTTCTGATTCTTAGTTTGGAGAAGTTTTAAAAGACAAATCTCTTCATGCCTTGGCTGCGGTTCTGCATTTATTTCTGTTATGAGTTCAGAGGATGTAATTAGAACATCAGCAGCATAAGACGTGAGTTTTCTAGGTTCTGGGCAGCAAAAATTCAGGTTCCAAACCTATGTAAGGGAAAGATTTTAGCTTTCTCATTCTCAAAGAAAAGCCACCCCTCCCCTCCTCACTCCCACAGGTCAAGTATGGATCAACATTTCTTGCTTCTCTGTGTTGGAAAAAATGTATATGTCTTTTTCCCCCATCTTTCCTCTATGGGTGCAGTATTCTCAGGGTGCTGGCTTGATTTTCTAAGCCTCTCCTTGGCTTTGGCTTAAGGCCTTGTACTGGCTAGTTTGATGTCAATTCGACATGAACTAGAGTCTTCAGAGAAGAGGGCACCTCAGTTGAGAAAATGTCTCCATAAGATCCGTCTGTAGGGCATTTCCCTTTTTCTTTTTCTTTTAATATCTTTTACAATTTATTTTAAATACCAACCAGAGTTCCTCCTCTCACTACACTCCCACTTCCCCAACCCACCCACATCTACTCCTCAGAAAGGGTTTTTCTGAGGGCGTTTTCCTCATTAGTGTTTGATGGTGGAAGGCCCAGCCCATTATGGGTTGTGCCATCCCTGGGCTGGTGGTCCTTGGCTCTACAGGAAGCAGGCTGAGCAAAGCATGGGGAGCAAGACAGAAGCAGCATCCTCCATGGCCTCTGCACCTGCTCCTGCCCCCCTCCAGGTCCCTGCCCTGCTTAGGTTCCCATCCTGACTTCCCTTGATGATGAACTGTGGTGTAGAAGTATGAACTAAATAAACTGTTTCCTGTGCAACTTGCTTTGGTCGTGATGTTTCATCTCAGCAACAGAGACGCAAACTAAGACAGGCCTCATCTCTTGTCTTGAGAGTCTTTGAAAATCCGTATCTCAAGTTCCTGAGATGGTGCCTCGTGAGTCCCTCCCAACAATCCACAGCTTGTATTGTCGCTACTCCTGTCTTCCATCTCAAAACCCTTACATCCTCCTTCTAGCCCTCCCCCCTCTTCCTATATTTCCTCTCTCCTCCCCTCCCATCCTCTTTCTTCCTCCTTCTCCTCTCCTCTCCTCTCCTCTCCTCTCCTCTCCTCTCTCTTCCTCCTTCTCTTCTCCTCTCCTCTCTCTTCCTCCTTCTCCTCTCCTCTCCTCTTTGTTCCTCTCCTCTCTTGTTTTCCCTTCCCTCCATTCCTTCTGCTTTCCCCCTCCTTTTTTCCATCATTTCTCATCCTTCCTTCTTTCCACCTAAGCTATTTAGTGAAAATAATATTGGTTACATTTCAATCACTATTTTTAGGTTAAGAATAGGAGGATCGACTTTCATGGTTTGGCAGACCTAATTTTTTTAGTTCTTTCACACTTAATCTTTTTAATTCCTTCACTGGTCATGTGGTCTCTTTCTTTTTACTTTGTTTTCTGTGCATTCTGTTTCCAATTTAATTCTCCTCTTCTTCCTTCCTGTCCTGGGGATCTTCATGACAATGGATAGATCCCAGGACACTAACAACTTTTCTTTAAAAGTTAATTAATTAATTAATTTTGTTTTGTTAAGACAGGATTTCTGTGTGTAACACTTCACTTTCTTTGAACTCAATCTGAAGACAATGTTGGTGTTGAACTCAGAGATCCACCTGCCTCTGCCGCCTGAGTGCTGGGATTAAAGGTGTGCGCCACCACAACTTGGCCACTAACAGCTTTTAACAAAAGGGCAGATGGATAGGTGGTCACAGCTATCAGAAGAATATTCCATTAAGTTTGGACCTTTCTTCTTTTTCTTTTGTGCGGTTTGCTAGTTGAGTTTAGTTGAAGGGCAGGTTATTTGACTTCGGGGAGCTTATTTGCTGGTTTGTGAAGTGAAAGAAATTGGGGAACCAAGGGCTCTAGAGGTGGGTAATGAACAAGGGGAACTGGAAGTTGAGGTGCTCGTTGGCTAGGAGGGAGTTAGCTGGGAACGTTTGGTGGTTCTGTAAGTGAGGTGAGGGAATTCAAGACCTGCGACCTAAGACACAATGGCAAGAAGTTTGCGTGTGGTCAATCTCACTATGGATTGTTGCAGTCCCTGAGGCATAGATAAGGGACCAGAGGAATGGATGCTTGAGGGACTTCCCAAGCTCAGCCTCACCCCATTGGATGACTGTTTCAGGTTGGCCTTGCTCCTGAAGCATTCTTCCTGTTCACTAGAGACCTAACATGGTTTTAGCCATGTTTGACATTTCTTTCACTCTACCTTACTGGTTTATGCAGAGTCTGATTTTCTGTGTTGAATCCTGGAATGATATCCCAATAAGATGGATGCCAGCAAAAAGCATTAGCAAAAATGGCTGGTTGTTAAAACCCTGCCTATTTCTTAGGACAGCAAAGCCTTGATTACTCTTATTTGACCCAACACAGTTAGGTTTTGGGGGAGCATTTTCTGCCTGGCTTCAGTTATCTAACCCAGCTTCCCACCCTGAGCACCGGTAGAGGAGGTGAGGTTGTCTTTTTCCAGGTGCTTTGAGAATGTGACTGGCAACATCATTCTTTACTTACAGTGATAGGCCAGTAGACAAAGAGTATGTATCTGTTAAGGGCGAAGCTGTAGAGGAATATGAAGAAAGCAAAGAAGGACACTTCCATAGTGAGGAGCAGGATCAGGATGGGGTGTGTGGCCACTGTTTCGAAGAGTTTTATTCCAGCGATCATGCAACCCTGGGTGGAAAAATACATACTTCTGAGCTGTTGCAAGGGTTCTCCCCGACTTCTAAGGCCCTCCCGTCCATAGACACCCCTAGAATTGCAATCTAGCTTACCAAACACAGGATCTTGACCTCAGCGTGTCCCATTATCCAGAACTCTTTATTGCTGTCTTTGAATTCCCACTTGTAGCGTCGAAACCCTTTTCTTGTGCCTACATCATCCGTGGGCTGATTTTGTGACGCAGGCCCAGGTGCAGTCGGAGGCCCAGGTGCAGGTGGAGGCGCAGGCTCGGCCATGGTTGGCAGTAGTTCTCAATTTCTCACTGCTCAGCCCTGCCTGCAGTCCCTGAACAGGCCCAGCTCAAGAGAGAGCCTGGTGTCTGCAGACCCGTTCAAGGATGGTGCTCAACTGACGGCTGGGACTGCAGAATTCCAACGCCTATGCTTGGTCAGCGCGAGCCTGCCTCATCTCGTGGACCAGCAGGATCGCCCCCACCCCGGCGGATGCGGAACATCCCACCCTCCACGCGGCAGAATGCGCGGAGCCCCACTGATCCTAGCGAGGCCTTCCTTGAAAAGGAGTCCCAGGTTTGTGGCTGTTGTGCCCTGGGTTTCTGTCCCTTCTGTCCTCCTGGGACAGCCTTGTGGAGGAGTGGATAGTGTAACGTGACTTTTACACAAAGCTACATGAGGAAGAAGAAGTGTTGACGATTTAGCAGTCCTGTCTTTATGGCCACACACACGTGTGCTTTGGAGCTCTGTGATGACCTGGAGGGAGTGATTATACTCGGACACGAGTCTCTGTCAAATGCTGGAAGGGCTGGGTGACTTCATCCTAGTTTCTGTCTCAGTGGGCGGTGGAGGGCTTAGTTTACATTCTCAGGTCTTTTTCCTTGTTTTTTCTCATCTCATTGGAGGTCAACAATGCATCGATGAGACACAGGATTGCTGCCGAGAGGCACAGGATCTGTCAGACACAACACAGATGAGCAGGAAAGGCCAGATTAACAACGAGCTCAGCATCCATCTCTCGTTGCTGTTCCTATCCAGGAGCTACAGCTTGTCCCTCCTGTCTGCTGTCTGCCAGGTTTGTTTTTTTCCAAGAAAATGGGAACCAGTGCGGTTTGCTGCCCACAGTGGCCTGATCTTATGACCCACTAGCTACTAGACCAGTGGTTCTCAACATCTGGGTTGCGACCCCTTGGACCTAATGATCCTTTCACAGGGCTCCCCGAACATCAAGGGAAAACAGATATTTACCCTTCAATTCCTAATTATGCTGAAATTACAGTTATGAAGAAGCAATGAAAATAATTTTATGGTTGGGGTCACCACAACACAAAGAACTGTGTTAAAGAGTCCCAGCATTAATCAGGTTGAAAAGCACGGCATTGAGTCAATGCCCTTTGTAGCTCGAGTTGAGCCTGGGTGGAGGATGCTCTGGAGCTCTCTGAGGAGGGGACAGGTTTGAGATTCAGAAAACCCTCCTGCAGTGGCTCTGAGATGAAGGGAGGGTGAACCTGGATAAGGCAGGAAGACATATAGGTGAGCTGATGCCAGTCCAGGCAAGAAGAGAGGAAGGCTGGAGGTGGGGGTCATGAAAGAGAAATCTCGGTTGATGAGTGGTCAGACCGGGACCAGGGTTGATAGCAGCTGGTATTCCAGCCTTGGATAGTTCTCTTTGTGGGCTACTTGATGACTGCTTCTTAGGAGGCCTTGTTTGGCCACTTGACATTATTTGAAGATGTCATTACACGAAAGAGAAGGAGGTTTTGAGAGTTGGCTCAGTGGTTAAGAGCCCTTGCTGTCCTTGTAGAGGAGCCAGGTTTGGTTCCCAGGACTCATGTGGAGGCTCACTACTGTCTTTAACTCCAGTTCCAGAGGATCCAGTGTCCTCATCTGACCCCCACTGGTACTTGCTTGCATGTATACATACCTACATACAGACATACAGACAGACAGACATACTTAAAAATAAGTAAGCCTTCTCTGTTCTGTTAATAACATCAGGATGGCCTTTCTTTTTCAGGGTCGTCATATACTCTTTTTTCAGGAGGTATCAAGACAGAGTTTTTCTGTGTAGCATTGGCTGTCCTAGAACTCACTCTGTAGACTGACCAGGCTGTCCTCGAACTTACAGAGATCTGCCTGCCTCCGCCTGCTGGTGCTGGTATTAAAACCATGCACCACCACTGCCCGGCTTATATTATTTTTCATTAAAAAATGTTTGTATTATTTATTTGTGTGTGTATGTATATACACACATGTGCCATGGTTCACTTGTGGAGGCTGGAGTACAAATTGTGAGTCAGTCTCTCCTATTATGTGAGCCTTCAGAATGAACATAGGTTGCTAGACTTGGTGGTAGGTGTCTTTACCCACCTAGCCATTTCACCCGCCCCAGACCACTGATCTTAAATAGAATCATGAAAGCCTCTACTTACCCCTCCAATAAAACACAAATGCCTTCTTCCTTTTTCGTGAATTGTTATCAGGGCAACTACTCCAAGAAACACAGCTGAGATTAAACTGTTGATAAAATCCTGCAATGCAGAGTTGAAATGGGTCAACTGTAAATGAGAATGCAATTTTAAAATATTTAAAGTGGTCCATTACCCAGCTAAGGGCGGATACCTTTGGAACGCTTTCTCTTTGATTGACGGGGACCTTCAGGGGCATAATTTTATTTTTCATAGTTTTGAGTTCATGTGATTTTAAGGTCCTGGATAGGACTTTGTCAAAAGAGGTTTGTGTTCATTAAAATACCATTAAGAATGTTAACATTTACACACACACACACACACACACACACACGTGTGTGTGTGTTTATGTGAGAGAGAGGTATGAGTGTGTGCACAAGTGAGTGCAGGTGCCCCCAGAGTCCAGAAGCAGGTGTTGGGTCCCTTGGAGCTGGATTTCCAGGTGGTTGTGAGCTGTCTTATGTGTGTGCTGGTATCTGAGCTTGGGTTCTCTGTGGGAACAGTACCCACTCTTAACCACTGAGCCATCTCTCCATCCTCTTCCACCTTTTCTTAAAGGGTACAGCAATTCTAGATTCTGTGGTCTAGGACTGGCCATCCATAACATGACGTTTTTTGTAGTTTTATATTTTAATGTGAATTCTTCATCTTCCCCCATAACTTATTTAATATATGTAAATATAAGGGTTGGGGAGGTAAATTTTTTTTTTTTTTTTGGTTTTTCGAGACAGGGTTTCTCTGCAGCTTTAGAGCCTGTCCTGGAGCTAGCTCTTGTAGACCAGGCTGGTCTCGAACTCACAGAGATCCGCCTGCCTCTGCCTCCCGAGTGCTGGGATTAAAGGTGTGTGCCACCACCGCCCAGCTAGGGGAGGTAAATTTTATATCAATAGTTCATTCATTTACTTTATCCCCTACATCCGAAATTAATGCTCTGAAAGTTTGGTTCTATTATTTTGTGAGCTCCTGTGTCCTGAGAACCCACAAACCCATCTGAAGGGCAGACTGGATCTTCTGGAATGAATGGCTGTGTTGTGTTCTTTTGTCTGAGACAAGGCCAGAATAGAGCCAGCCCAATATCATCAAGTTCTTGTGTCCTTCATTCTGGGTTTTGGTTGGAAGTGCTCTTCAACTACAGATCAGCCTCCTTCTTTGTGTGCTGGAAGGGTGAGCGTGGATGGAAGGGGCGTCTCTTAGAGGGGGACTCTATGCTTAGATGACGGAGCAGTGATGGCGTCAGTAGTGTCAGTATGTGGACAGGGCCAAAGCCTCGAGTCAAAAGCCATGATTTGACCCAGGTATAGAACTAGAACACTCTATGTCTCGTGTGCGTGTGTGCGTGTGTGCGTGTGTGTGTGCCTGTGTGTGTGTGTGTTCGTGTGTGCGTGTCTGTACGCGTGTGTGTGCGCGTGTGCGTGCATGTGCGTGTCTGTACGCGTGTGTGTGCGTGTGCACACGTGTGTGTACGTATGTGTGTGTGCACGTATGTGTGTGTGTGTGCGCGTGCGTGTGCGTGTGTGTGACCTACATACATGTGCTAGAGGACAACCTTGGCTGTTATTCCTCAGGAGCTGTCCATCTTGTATTTTTTTTATCTTTAATTATATTTTATTTATTGTGTGTATGTGTGTGTGGTGGGGGAGGGATGCATATGACACCCATGCATATTGAGGTCAGAGGACAACTTTTGGGAGATGTTTTTCTCTTTCCACCAGGTGAGTCCCAGGGATTGAACTCAGGTTATCAGGGTTGGTGGCAGGTACCCTCGGAGTCAATCTGACTAGCCCCCACCTTTTCAAGTAGGCTAGATCATCTGGGCAGAGAGCTCCCAGGAATCTTCCTGCTTCTCTTTCCCCAGTGCTGAGATTACGAGCTTGTCTGTTTTTGTTGTTGTTGTTAACATGGGTTCTGAGGATTGAACTTGGGTCCTCATGCTTGCAAGGCTATCACTTTACCCAATGAACTATCTCCTCGCTACATTCTTGATGGCTTAACTGGTGGCAACATCCTGTCTGGGATATGAACCTAAATGTAGAAAGAAGTCTGGCCATTCAGTGTAAGAAACCATGACGACCTTAATGGCTCCCTTCAATATGACAAGCAGTTCCTAGACTGCCTTCTTTAACTATAACAAAACAGCCTCGATAGAATTGCCGCTGTGCTGGGTGTTTCCACAGAGACCGCAATAGCCATCCCTGAGAAGTTCATTGAGCTTTGTTTCAGAGTGAACAACTTATAAGGAGAGGAGTCAGAACTCAGCTCATGTTGACTCCCATCAGGAGCACGCCCAGGAAGAGGTTATGAGCTGCCTATGACCTTAGACTGCAAGCGCAGCATCCAGTCCATTTCTACCCTTTTCTGGGGAAGGCTTCTGGAAAGTTCACATGATGTGGAACAAGTAAGTTCACAGTGGTTTTGTTACTGAGGTCTTTGGTTGTCGATTCTTGGATTTGGGACCCGAGGTCTTTGTTTGTTTTAATCGTTCCTCTGCCAGACTGCTAATTTTTAATATGGGGGTGATGATGATGATTGCATTGATCTGAGGGTGGAACAGTGTTGAATCTGAAACATTATATACTGTACCTCTGGTAAGCAGAAGGAGTGAATGAGGTGTGGACTTGTGACATCTGCCCTGCAACAGAGCAGAGCATAAACTTCCTGCAGACTCTGGGTGTTCTTCCTGTAATAACTGGTGAGCCCAGAGCCAGGTCCTGTCAGCCATCTCTGGGGAAGACACTGATGTCTGTACTGTTGGTCAACATTAGCATGAAGTCATAGCAAGGCTGCTGAGGGGTAAGTCTGAGCTGGATTCTGCTTGCTCAAAGAGAGGTCTGCCCACAGGGAGGAGGCCAGCTGAGGCTAGACAGGAGTTCAAAGCTTTATGGGAAACTTTGTACCTGATGATTGTGTAAAACAAGATACTCAGAGACTAGAATGAGAATTTAAGAAACAGACTATAAAGCACACAGGAAGCTGAGGTAGGCAGAACCCTTCAAGTTCAAGGCCGGCTGGGTTATGGAGTGAGACTCTGTCTCAAAAACAACCAAAATAAAGGCCAAAATGAGCCCGGTGGTGGTGGCACACGCCTTTAATACCAGCACTCTGGAGGCAGAGGCAGGCAGATCTCTTTGAGTTCAAGGCCAGCCTGGTCTACAAGAGCTAGTTCCAGGACAGGCTCCAAAGCTACAGAGAAACCCTGTCTTTAAACCCTTCCCTCAAAAAAAGAAAAAGCCCAAACAGTTTTGGTTCTAGATCATGGATAATTTGAACCAAAGCACATTAATAATAATATGATAATGAATAGACCTAGCTAGTCTTTGCCACAAAGCTCTGCCATAATTTAATCGCGTTAGACTACTGCTCACCACTCTCCATGCTTGGTTCTGGCTCCTCATCACAGTGGAGTTAGCTCCCGAGCTGCCCCCCGAGAGCCCGGCTTTGCTTTCCACTTCTTTCTGCACTAGCTCACATATATTAAGCACTCATTGTGTACCATATAGTGGGTCAGGGTGTTACTGTGAGAACTCATTCAATTCTCACCGAAGACTGACTATCTCTAGTTTGCAGTAGCTTGGAGGGTTGTTCATCCAGGAAGTGGCTAGGACCCTCAGTGGTGTGATGTCCTTGGTCACCTTTCTTTCTCTTTTCCTTTCCTTCTCTCCTTTTCTTTCATCTCTTTTTATGTCTATTCTCCCCCCTTCTTTTGCCACCGTGCACTCTCCTGTCTGCCTCTCCTGGACATGGTGAGAAATGCCATCCTGCATGGTTGGGCTGAGGTTGCCTCCGCACCTGGCTATACACAGAGAGGCCTCGGCCTTCCCCGGTTGTGCCATCCCGTCTCATTCTTTTCTTCTAAATACCGCAAAGACTCAGATCCCACACTCTCACTAAAGTGAGACAAATTCCTACTTGACTATCATTTGCCAGGAAGCCTGAGAGGAAACACGGGGAAGACATAGACATGTGGCTCCACTGAGGTGGTTTGGGCTGCACGGGGCTGGAGAAACTGCCTCAAGAAGATCACTTAGCTTGTGAAGAGTTTGGGCTTTAGAGTCAGTAGGAGAGGCCTGGCCTCAACTCTTGTGTTTCAATGAAGCCTACGTATGGCTATGGGCAGCTTCACCTTCCCACTCCAATTGTCTCATCTGTTACGTCTGGAGTTGCAGATGACCACAATGCCACTGGTTGGAAGGACCAAATGAAACAGAATATAGAAAGGTGTCGGGGACATGGCGAGTGCTTAGACATGCCCATGTTATATTCCCTTGAAGATGGCCATGAACAGAGGTTTTTTTTTGTTTGTTTGTTTTTTGTTTTTTTTTGTTTTTCGAGACAGGGTTTCTCTGTAGCTTTGGAGCCTGTCCTGGAACTAGCTCTTGTAGACCAGGCTGGTCTCGAACTCACAGAGATCCGCCTGCCTCTGCCTCCCGAGTGCTGGGATTAAAGGCGTGCGCCACAGCCGCCCGGCGAACAGAGGTTTTAGTGTCCCCTCAGAAACCTTTCAGTAGTTAATAGCTCCCCACACTAAGGGTCTCACATACAGCCATTGATAGCAGCTCACAGTTATCAGTATTCTCAGGATTCTGAGGCTTGTTAGTCTGTGGGACAGGTACAGCCCAGCAACTTCTCTAAACCAAACCAAAAAAAAAAAAAAACCCTCATGTAGTTAAAGAAAATGTCAGAGATCTAGCTCAACGAGCAACCCACCTTACTTTAAGTCGGTTAAAAATGTACTATAAGGAACTGAGACTGGACTTGGGAGCACAGGCCTGTAGTTCCAGCTACTTAGGAAGATCTAAAGTTCAGAAGGCCTGCCTAGGCTACAGTGTGAGTTCAAGGTTTGCTGATGTACAAAGACAGTCTCTACATAACCACACCTTGGCTCTATGCCATGCCGCAGCTTTGAATGGTTGGGACAGAATTGAAGAAGTCAGAAAGAGAACTGAGTCATTTACTAAAGTTATACAGGGCCTACAGGAAACCTTCACGGTGTTTTTTTTTATTTTGTTTTTTTTTTTTTTTTTTTTTTTAACAAAGATTGACTTCAGCTGTAAATAGAATGATACCAGATTCAGGAGCTAGACAGATAATAATTGAATCTCTGGCTTTTGAAAATGCTAATTCAAAAGGATAATTAGGACTTTAAAGACAAGATCAGCACCCATAGAGGAATGGATCCAAAATACAGTCGGTCTTGAATCTCATAACCATGATGATGCTTGGATAGGAGAGGTGATTTCCAAAG
The DNA here is from genome assembly GCF_903992535.2 of Arvicola amphibius. Lineage (NCBI taxonomy): Eukaryota > Metazoa > Chordata > Mammalia > Rodentia > Cricetidae > Arvicola > Arvicola amphibius. The sequence goes on along the minus strand of NC_052061.1, from coordinate 30,833,645 downwards.
ACTTGAAGAAAAATCAAAATGTCAGTTGTTTTAATTGTGACAAATAAGGTCACCTTAAAAGGGATATAAGTAGGGCATTCCTAGAAACAATGTTTTTTTTTCTAAGAATAATGCAAACAGAAGGTATGGCAAAGGCTGACATTGGACCAATGAATGCAGATCAGCAAGGGACAGACAAGGTAACCCTTTGCCATTGGGAAATGCCTTGGGGGGGGGGGTCTCACAGGACCCCATCAAATTTGATTCAGTCATTTCCTGTGGGGGAAACTCCTCCCCAGAGCAATTAAAGGACCTAAAGCCTATAGTAAAAAAACCCATACCTCTCTAGATGATAGAACAGCTTTTTCTAAAGAGAAAACAAAACATTCAGGAGAAACCATAAACAAATATTATAAAGATTAGATCTGAACAAGAGAGACCTCTTTTATTAGAAGAGATGCTAGTTCATCAAACAGCATGACCATTCAATCTAAACTAACTTATAAAACTAACAAAAGTTTTTCATTTGATCAGATATATCTTGCCAAAAGGGAACCTCCCCAAAGTTAGGGTTGGAGCAGAATTTTGTTTTTGTTTTTTCAGAATAATGAAGGTAACCAGCTAAGGAATCTGAAGAACAGTGGAGAAATGATGGACATCTGAAAAAAAAGGCAAATTGTCCAGAAAAAAAATGTCCCAAGAAAAAGAATAAATTGGCCTATTGGTATATCACATCTCCAACAGGATAAAATGTCATAAATCTTCCCAAATGTTTGTTTCTGCTGTTCTCTACAGACACATAATCAAATGGTCTTTTGTGTAGTCCCAGTTCAATTAAAAAAAATTAAAGCTGGCTTTGGAGTTGGAATGTGGTTCTCTCCTTCTCTAAATCCAAGCATACTTATTAAAGGATCTCTGACTCATGTCAGAAGAGCCACCTGATAATGTACAGAAGAAAACCAAAATTTAGGGTCTATTGCCACTAATCTCATAATTCTTCAGTTTTTTTTTTTTTTTTTTTTTTTTTTTTTTGGTTTTTCGAGACAGGGTTTCTCTGCAGCTTTTTTAGAGCCTGTCCTGGAACTAGCTCTTGTAGACCAGGCTGGCCTTGAACTCACAGAGATCCGCCTGCCTCTGCCTCCCGAGTGCTGGGATTAAAGGCGTGTGCCACCACCGCCCGGCAATTCTTCAGTTTTATTTTGACTTCTTAACACTTTTCTTAAGGTATAATATTATCTCAAAAATTATAAAATCAGTAAATATATTTTAAACTTTTTGTCATGATATTAGTGGTCATGTAGAATACTAATTCTAGAAAAAGGCTTCATCTAGATTTTTGTACATTATTTCAGGTTTGAGTTTCTATCAGGTAACTAAGAATTAAGTTTTTGTACTCTGCATGCACACAACAAATTATGATCCTTTAATCTCTTTGAGATCTGCTTCACATGACATTTAAAATGTTTTAAGTTTTCTGCAGTGAACCATGCCTAACAGTGACCTCTGAAGTCTCCAAAAGAAGGATGGGGCCTCACAATGACAATTCCATCAGGACTATGATAACACCACTAAGATGAAAAAACAATACCTAAAGATCGACTTTGGACTACAAACTGCTCAGGACAATTTTAAGGTGGCTATCTGAGATGATCCAGACTCACAGACTACTCTAGCCAGGACGTGAGACAAGCCCTGCACTTTCCCATTACACTGAGACTGGACAACAAATGATACAGCCACCTCTCCCAGGACTTGACAATAACCCCATTTTTTCAGGGTCCCCTAAAGATGCCATCACCCTCAGATAGCAGGAAATAATTTTAAGAACATGACATCTACATTCCCAAGAGGAGGGGTGGGCAGTTTTTAGTCTTTCAGTGGTTTATGGGTCTTTGTTATTGTTTAGGGGATTAGATACAAGTTGTTATTAGTAATGGCCAGGAAAAAAAAAAACTGAACAAAGGAGATTAGATTCAGGGATCTTGTTCTGAAAAGAAAAAAGGAGTGTGTGTGTGTGTGTGTGTGTGTGTGTGTGTGTGTGTGTGTGTGTGTATAATAGGATAAAAGGGAAAGTTATTGAATCTTTTAAGCCAAAAAACCCCTACTAGTCTTAAATATTTTAGATTGGCATGGCTTTTTTTGTATATTGATATCGTGTTGAGGTTATCTTTGTTATATTGTATATATGTTTCTACTCTTGTTTAAGATATTTTTATATATTGATACAAATTTAAGGTTATTTTTGTTAGAACATACTGTATATACATTTCTACTCTTGTTCAAGGTATTGTACCTATACAGCTCATTTAACAATGTAATTCAAATTTCTAGCCCTTGAAAGTTATTATTCCAAACTATTTAGGATAATAAATAAAGTTAGTCATCTATTACAATCAAACTTGCAGTCATGTTAGGTATTTTCAAGGTAAAACATGTATTTTAGATAGATGGGTGGTCTTCAAACACTACAGAGATCTATAGAATATGCCATTTAAGATGTTTTAATAATGTATGCCTTTTTTATGACAATGAGGCATTTCTGCTCCTGGCAGCACTAATCTACTTCAGAGAAGATGATTTGGGCATCAAAGAAACTCCATATGGTGTATACTTTCTTTGTGACAAAGATTAGCTACAGGGTCAGAAATTACCATTGCCTCAACTCCTGACAGCATGTTGTCCAAATTGTCCAAGCAGTATATAAAAGAAAATAACTGTCAAACTTTGACAAGACAAGGTAGGACAGCACTTCAAAATATACTGTTTCACAGAAAATTCTATCAGATATTCTAGGCCTGTAGACTAAAGATTGATGCCCCAACATTACTGAAGAACCTTGGGTGAATATCCAGGCAGCCAGCTGTTTCTGTCATTTCTCACATTTTTTGGAGGCTACTTGCTTGCACTTCCTGCTTACTTTGGTAATATTACTTCCTTCTTGGGTCTCTGATGGAGTTGAAGGCTAGATAGTTGTAGTTACGGTTTTCTTTGTTACCAAATTCAGAAGAGAAACTCACAAAAGAGGTACAAAGTATATGAGGTCGAGAGACATAAAATTATAGTTTTGGGTTGGTAATGCAAGTTAGGATAGAAAGTAAATTAGTACAACACTTTGGACTCACCAAGATAGGATAGATAATGAAGTATTTTCTCTGAATTTGTCAAATGTTAATGGACTGATTGTTAATGCAATTATTGCTGGTATATAATTGTATATAGTTACTGTATGGTGCAGGAAGTCCTCTATATGCATTGCTTTTATTGGTTAATGATTAATGAAGCAGTTTTGGCCTGCGATAAGGCAGAGTAGAGCTAGGCGGATAAGACTGAGCTAAATGCAGGGATGAAGAAGGTGGAGTCATGGAGAAGCCATGTAGCCCCACCAGACAGAGATACACTGGAACCATGCTGGTAAATCACAGTGTAGCAATATATATATTGATATGAATGTGTTAACCAAAGATATAAGAACTAGCTAGCAATACGCTTAAGTAATTGGTATTAAGTAATTGGCCAAGCAATGGCTTAAATAATCTAGTTTCTGTGTGATCATTTTGGGAGTCTGGGTGGCCGGGAAATGAACAAGAGGCCTCCTACTACAAATTGACACTCCAACGTGTGCTAGCTAAATCCACATAAAACCTGAGAGGGCTTGAAAAGGAATTCTAGACACTAAAAAAACCAAAGTTTAGTTAATTTTTTGGGGGTGTGTGTGTGGCCTCTGCTTGCTGGTGGCATGTTGCAGCTCCTTTAAGAGAGGTCTTCCTGATTCAGCAGTAGCAAAAAATCCCAAACAACAAACAAACAAACAAAAAAACCCATGTGGTTTTGAAATGACAGCTTCCTGGGCCATGCTGCCAGCATCAACTCTGGATCTTTCAGGAGGCTGAGTACTTGAATGGGTTTTGTGAGCAGCATGTTACAAATTGTTTAATGGCACGACATAGACCTGCTGCATACCTGGAACTGGGGCTGTGTGCATGGTTAGCAGAGGCGGTGAACAGACCTCTGCCATGTTGAACTGGGTGGAGCCAAAAGGCAAAGCAGCCTTGGTTGTAGTCAAGCCTGCTTAGCATAAAAAAAGTGCTCCTGGTCAGAAAATAATTACAGATACACATAAAGACATATTCAGATAAAAAATAGACCTCTAAATGAGTTACAGTTTTGGATAAATGTATGCAGGCTTGGGAGAGAGAAGAAAAAGAGTATAGAGAGTTATAAAAAGAAGCAAATGGTTTTTAAAAAAATAAAACATAGTCTTTAAAGGAACAGTACAAACAGTCATAGATTAAAGGAATAAAGAAAAATAAGCCATATAAAGATGGAATGTATGCAGAGAGTCTGGATTATGTATACTATTGTGTTTTCTTTAAAGTATTTGACTGTGAAGGGGCTAAGTACAGAGAGACATTTCATTGTATGGGCTGCTAAGCTAAACCAGCCTATATATTTTAAAGGTATCTTGATTCCCAAATTTGGGTCTAGGGATTTGTTGCTTTGGAAAAGAGGTTCTGCTTTTATTTCCACAGAGGATAGAAAGCTGTGACTTCCTTATGACTAATATGGTTTGATCAAACAAAACCCCTTGAAGCAATGGTCCAGATGGTCCAACATCCATGACAGCTACAGGGAAGCTGGCTGAAATGGACCTGCCACACAGGATACTCCATGAGAGACCTGATTAACAGCATCCCAATCAGAAGGAAGCAGTTTAGAGAACAATGCCCATATTCCCAAATATTGTCTATAAATTTTTGTTTACATTTAAAAGGGGATATGGGGGCTGGAGAGATGGCTCAGTGGTTAAGAGCATTGCCTGCTCTTCCAAAGGTCCTGAGTTCAATTCCCAGCAACCACATGGTGGCTCACAACCATCTGTAATGAGGTCTGGTGCCCTCTTCTGGCCTTCAGGCATACACACAGACAGAATATTGTATACATAATAAATAAAAAAAAAAGGGGATATGCTATAGAGATGGATACTTTGCATTGATATGGATCTTGTTTTATTGATTCAAATTTAAGGTCAGTTTTGCTATATGCATATTTCTGCTCTTGATTAATGTATTTTGCGCAGCTCATTTAAAAATGTAGTGTATAATTAAGAAATACAGGTTAATAGATAGTCATCTACAATAGTCAAACTTGTAGTCATGTTAGTTAGGTTTTCTAGATATATAGAGATACATTTCAATTAGATAGGTATTCAGATCTTTGAAAGACTGTAGAATATGGCATTTAAAATGTTTAAGAAGTTAGAACTTTTCATGACAATGAGACACATCTGCTCCTGGCAACACCGATCTACTTCAACAGCATGATGGGCATCAAAGAGGCTCCTTAAGGAGTTTGTTAGCCATTTGGGCAAGAAACTGCTCTTGCCTGAACTGCTTGACTGGACTTACAGGACCCATAGAAAAATGACTGCTGAAACTTCCTAAAGAAGGTGAGATAGTCCTTTGGGGTTCCTACTTCATAAAAGAGTCTGCCAAACATTCTGCAGGACACCGAAGAAAGTGACTGACAAATTGCCAATATAGGCAGAACTGTCTTTGACATTTCCTGCCTCATGGAAAAGTCTGACAGATATGGGCATGTAAGCTGAAGACGGATACTCCAATGGTACAGAAGAACTTTGGGTGACTGTCCAGGCAGCGAGATGTCTCTATCAATTCTAGAGTTTTGGAAGTTGCTTATAATGCACTTTCTGTTTACTTAGATAATATTATATCCTTCTGGAGTCTTTGATGGAGTTGAAGAATAGATAGATATAATTATAGTTTTCCTTAGTTATGATAAAAGATAAAGTAGATATAAATATTGTAACTTTAATTCTTGCTTGATACCTATTTTGTTGTATGTAATTTTGCCATGTTTAAAGTTAAAGCCTTTTAAAAAAATTTAAACAGAAAGGGGAAATAGTGTGGGAAGTCCTTCTGCATGTGTGTTGCTTTTATTGGTTAATGAATAAAAAAGCAGTTTGGGCCTGTGATAGGGTAGAATAGCTAAGAGCAGGAAGCTGTCCTGAAGGCTGTTCTGAAGACAGAGGTGTACAAGGCGCCTTTCTGGGCTCGGGGGAGGGGTTCTCCCCTGGGACAGGACAATGCTCTGTCAAAGTCTAAAGAGCTCTTTTGTCTTCCCCGGAGGAAAGTGAGGACAGGTTAACTCTTGGGGTTACGGGCAGAGCTTACACTGAAATTATGAAAATGAACACTTACAAGCAGAGGCCAGTGGATACAGATCAGCAAGTGGTGAAGGGTCACCAAATATACTATGACAAAAAATAGGACGATGCAGGTTTCCTGGATCGTGATCGCTATAAACATCTCATGGGCGTCGCCAATGACGAAACAAAACACCGACACCGCAACAATACACTGCAAGAAAAGAACAGGGTTGTTCCATGCACATAGCTGCTCACCCGTAGCACATATTAAACTGGCAGCGTCTGTTACATTTAATTTGATTATACTGTGGTAGCCTATATTTTAAAAAGTGTGTGTGTGTGTACAAGTTTATGCTGTGGCGTGTATTCAGGGCTACTCTCCTGTCTCTGTTTTCTGTCTCCCTGCAGGAATGCTCGGTTGACAGGTCACATCCCACCTCACCCAGCATCAGAATGGGTTCTGAGGATCTGAACTCAGGCTGTCAGGCCTGTGCGGCAAGCTCCTTAGTTCTGAGTCATCTTTCCAGCCCCTGCCTCTACTGTTTTCCACAGATATTTTCTTTTTAATGTTGTTTTAAATTAACTATTTTTTTTGTAGTACTGGGAATTGAGTTCAGAGTACGCTACTACTGAGTTACGTTCCCAGCTTTCATTTTTTAATTTTTAATTAACTAGTTAATTTTTTAATGCTAGGGACCAAACCCAGGGCTTTCATTATGCTAGGCATGACTGAGCTACATTCCCAGCCCTACTTAAACATATTATTTTTATAAGTTGAATAATATATCTAATAAAGATTGAACACAGAAATGTTTTTAAATTTCTTTCTTCTTCTTTATCCAAACCTAGTCTCTCTGTTTTGTTTTTCAGATAGGATCTCACTATGAAGCTCTCCCTGGCCTGAAACTCGCTATGTAGTACTACAAACTGGCCTTGAACTCACAGAGAACCGCCTGCCTTTGCCTCCTGAGTGCTGGGATGAAAGGCAGGCACCACCACTCTAGCTAGTCTGTCTTCTGAAAAGAAATCACTACTATTGGTTTGAATTTCTAGAAGGAAATCCAAGTATACACTGGTTAAGTAAATAGATGTTGATTTGGGCAGAAATTGTGAGTTGGAAAACCCGAGTTTTCTTTCTATCCAGTTGATTACATCAGTCATCCACTGGGAGACTCTAGGATTTCTCCCAGTGATCAAGAATATAATCTTTGTGGTATATTAAATTCTCAGATGTATTTGTGTCTCTTTTGAGTCCATTCTCCCATTGAGTTGTCAATTTTAAATGCTTTTCTTTTTAAAATTGTGTATGTGTGTCCCCATAGAAGCCAGAAGAGGGTGTCAGGTCTCTGGAGCTGGAGTTGAAGGGGATTGTGATCCAACTGAACTGACTGCTGGAAACAACCCGGTTAGAGCAGCAAGTGCTTACTGTAACTGCTCTGCGGCATCTCTGGCCTCCAGAGTGCTTTCTAAATGGTAGGGTGGCTCACTTGCATCATATTACTGTTTGATTTAGTTCTCCGTTTTCAGACCGTTTATGATACCCATGATTGTCCCATGTTCTCCAACACAATTTGATTGAATCTTCTAACCTTTCCCTTTTAATAGGATAGGTTATTTTAAGAGCTCCAATAGCAAATCATCCTTGTGTTTCCTCTTTGTGGTATATGTTTTAAAAATACAGATGGATTTTTTTTGTTAATATACTAACCCTTTTCCCCCCGTGCTGGGGATCCATCCCAGGACCTCACACAAGCTAAGCACCGGGAGCCTGAACATTAATTAATCTTCGCGTTGGTGCTGTGAGATTTCTATTTTGTTTGCTTTTGCTAAACCTGATCAAGTTTTGATGTCAGTGTTAGACTGACTTAGTAAAATAATCACTCATAAAAGGACAGGGATTCAGCTTCCTGGTGGAGTGTCTGGCAAGTCGCAGGGCCCTGGATTCAGTCATCAGAGAACACAAATCATCCCAAAATTTTAGTTTCTTCAAAAAGATTGAGCATCATCAAAATGATATCTCATGATCTGAAAGAGCCCTAACCATGTCTGGTCTGATTCACTTCTATAATTAAAAATACCTTTGCTTATGTTTGTATGTCAGCTGGGGGAGCGAGGGCATGGGACAGAGGGCAGTTCGCAGGCGCGGTTCCTCTCCTTCCACCGTGTGAGCACTGTGAACTGAAGTCTGGTCTTCAGGACTGACCATGGCAGCGTTTACATAGGAGCTCCCCTGCAGGCCCCTTGCTTTCCCTGTGCTTTTAGATGGTGTTCTGTTTGAATCTCTCTATTTTGGGATCAGTTCGGGTCATTAAACTTTCCCTCCCAGAAGTTGTATGCCCTCCCCCCCCCGCAGGTCCTTTTATTTTCAATGACATTCAGGAGCATGTCCCCCATTCTCATTAGTGCCCTCTTCCGTTTTTTTCCCCGGATTATTGCCTGTTGTGTATTGCTTGAATAAGTCTTTTAAAGATGGAGGTCCTTACCAGTTGTGTTTCTGATGTTTACTCACTAATTTTCTACTTTCATTTGTGAGAGGAAACCCTCAAGAAGGAGGGGAAAGGGGAAACCCCACCGATTTAGTACTGAAAATTGTGTAATCTTGGGTGTGTGGTGGCACCAGCATTTACTCCCAGCACTTCTGGAGATAGGGGCAGGCGGATCTGTATGAGTTCAAGGCCGCACTGACGTAGTGAGCTCAAAAAACAAAACAAAACGAAAACAAAAAACTCTGGAGCCTTTGCTCCAGCAGCATCGCACTCAACCCCGGAGGCCACCACCTTCCCTCCACCCACCCAGGCAACTAGGCAGCTTCTGCTCACCATCCTCAAGACTTTCAACATTCCAGTAGTTGAGAAGAAAAAAAGCCGGAAGCTGTCTCTGAATCTTTCTGGGACCTTGGTCCGGCCCTCAGCGCGTTTTTTGATCGATGCATGTAACTTGATCTTCTTAGACAGCTGGCGAGATGGCATCTTCTGACTCTGTGCGGGCTTCTTTGGTAGTAACTTGCTGGCACCCTGTTCTTTCTGAACAGTATGTATAGATTTACTGGATGGTGTGGCACTCAGTGGAAATCCCCTGTGAGACGTAAGAGAGGCGATAGACTCCTTTGACTCGGAGTGTGAGGGAGCATCCAAGAATTGAGATTGAGATCTTGTGCCGCTAGGAGGGTGGCTGGACTCAGGTCTGGACTCACGCCTGGAATCTGCAGGATTCATGGTGCCCCAAGCCTGACTATGTCAGGCTGGCCGTGGGGCGCCAGTCGGCGCCTGTCCCCTTGGGGAACCAGCGTCAACGGCTGCGGGCAGCCTACCCGCGTGCACCAGCACTTGATGGCGGCCACCCAACCTCGCAGTCTGGTATCCTTGTGGTGATCTGGGGGGAAAGGTACTTTGCCTAGCCTGGAAACTCAAAATCCAGCAACCACTCCTGCAGGAGCTGCAGCCAGCAAACCCAGAGAAAAGGGGTTCTGGAGTCATTTGGGGGTATGTCCGGCCAGGCCCCAGTTCTGCGCTATAAACAGAAAGGCTACTGGCAGAAAGCAGGGTCCAAAAATCTGTCAAGCTCCTACATCACCCAGCTAAGGGTTTGTGCTAAAACAGCATGGCCAAAAGCAACGTGGGAAGGAAAGGATTTATTTCATCTTTCAGCTTGAGGTCCATTATGCAGGGAAGTCAGGGTGGGAACTCAAGGCGGGAACCTGGAGGCAGTAGCTGATGCAGTAGCCGTGGAGGAGTGCTGCTTACTGGGTTGTTTCCCACGGCTTGCTCAGCCTGCTTTCTTAAGGCACCCAGGACAGAGACCTAGGTCCTCCCACATCAATCATCAAGAAAACGCTTCAGAGGCCGGCCAAATACGGAACATTTTCTCAATTGATGTTCCGTCTTTCCAAAGGACTCTAGCTTGGGTCAGACTGAAAATTAGCCGGCGCGCACATTGAAATTAAAAAATGAAAACTGCAGAAAATATACGGAAGAATAAAGAAATAAGTTTAATAATTAGTACAAAGGAATACAAATTATTGACTCTCGTCACCTCTACTATGATAGGGAGAATTTTTCTGGTAAGGTCCGCTTGGATTGAAGAGAAGTTTCCGGTACATAAGGGCACAATCAGCAATAGCACACACTATTGTCATCAGACCAAACACCTGCGAACGGAGACACGGTCATCAGCTTCTGTCACATGAACCCTCAGGGAGCTACCCACTAGCTTCCTTTCCTACCAGGGTATGGAGCTTGCTCTGTGCTACCTACCACACCACCCTAAAGTGGAAGGGACTTTAGAGCTTATTGCTAAGTTTTCCCCACGCCTACCCACAGTAAAGAGAAGGATAACTGTGGTACACAGAACTGCCCCTGAGGTGGAACAGAAGGAAGTTGCCTCTCCTTGATTTGCTCTGCCATGCATTCTTTAAAGCCCTCCTGACTGTATTTAGCTACCAACCACCATCTCTCTCTCCGGTGGTGAGCTGTTTGATTTTTCTGTCGGCATGGTTGGCTCCACAGCGAACTCTCAGAGCCCAGGCAACGTCCACACAAGCCACAGGAGCCCAGACAGGCCCGAGGAAAAGAAAACCGAGCTCAAGGGAAATGGAGCAAACTGCAGTTCCACTGCCAGAGAGACAGAGCTGTTTCTTCTCTTCTGGGCTGGGCAGCTCCGTTAGTGGCTTATCTGCTGCTGGCTGTGCCTCTAATCTTGTGCTAGGCTCTAAGCAACTTGAGGTTAATTGGCCCTCATGCGCCAGCCCAGCACCACCCTGAAGGAATACATAGGCTCCATTGTGAGCCACATAATTAAGATTTCCAAGAGTTTCATTTAAAAAGAAAAAAAACCTGAAATTTTTAAAATACATTTATTTAGCTCAACATATCCAAAATATTATCCCTTTACAGACTATTGCTATAATAAAAGCAATTGATGACATAGTCTATGTTATTTTGCAGAGATAATACAATCTCTGATATTCAATGCATATTGTATTATTCATAGCTTATCTCAAGTCACACTAGCCCCATTTCCTGTGTTCAGTAGCTACACGGCTCCTGGCTGCTGTGCTGGCTAACAACTCTATGTTCTCAGCATTTAAGCAACGAGCAAATGAAAGAAACCAGTAAATGAATTTGAGTCCTATTACTGCTTCATCTTTTTTCATACAAGACAGATAAAATTATCTTTACAACAATTGGGGGAGATTGATATTTCGGCATACCTCATTATTACATAATAGAAAAATTATATAATCTCTTATGAAGTTGCTTCGTGCCTAAAGGAGCTAAAATCTAGGGTTCTGACAGACATGACCGAGCATGGTCAGTTCTATAGAGCCCTTGCTAAGAAAGAACAAGAAGGAAGAACTTTCTAAATCAGTTCTCTAGAGTAGAGCCTAGGAAAGTCAAATGACCAAATCCCAGAAAAATACCAGGTTATTTATTTTATTGAACTCTTCCATTTTGGTTTGCTTGTCAGGATCAAGTCTAACTAAACTGACTTGCGTCCAGTAAGCAGTACTCAGAATAACCCTTTAGTTGCAAGGCTTCTTCCTACATCCCTTGCAGGAAGGAACTCTATTCTATTGTATCTGAAGCCTTATGAGAATATATGATCTCACCTATGGTGATATGAATCCTTTAAAAGAAAAACTCAGAAACCCACCCGCCATGTTTCTTTCTTTTTGTTTACCATCAGGTTTCTGGGAGCTAAGGGTTGTAACTGATTCTAGCAGCTTCTCTCAGTCTGGTACAGCCCAGTGAAAAGCTCTTTATTTGGCTAATTCCAACATGAAACCTTGTCTACTTATGCGAATCAGGGAATGTATCTGCTCACACAAACTATAAAGCTGGTGGGCACTGTATGCCAGCCAGTTCAGAAGCCCCTGGCATGAGTATAGTGCAGCTTGCTGTACTTGTAGCATCTTTCTAAATGAATTTGCTTTTTGGTCAAACCTGAAGAAACCCGAAAGACAGCCCCCCACACCTTTCTGCTTACCCCTCCAAGGATTGTCATTGGTGAAGTTTCTGGTATCAGTGCCAACACAGACACAATAAGCATGAATAGTACTGTTACTATTGAGTTGATGATATCCTAAAAACACAGAACAGAAAAGTCAGCTTGTTATCAAAGACCGGCAAGGCTTGGAATACAGCTCAGATCTAACATGACTCTAGGTCCTGGGTTCTATCCCTAGCATTGTTGGGTTGGTGTGTGTGTGTGTGTGTGGGGGGGAAGACAAGACCAACAAGTAGTGCTAGAAAAAGGTGGGGGCAGTTCCCTAAAAAATTTTAAAGCCATGTTTTATTCAATTTAGCACGCATCAATGTCTCTTGAGAAACTAAAATGCTATAGTAAAATAATGCTCTATAACTACCAACAAGTTTCTTCTAACACAACAATCATTTAATTAGTTAAGCATTTATATATAATATATTTATATATATTATATCATATATAATATATATTTATATATTATCTATATTATATATTATACATATAATATATAATATAGATAATATATAATATATAATAATATGACATATAATAATATAATATTATATATAATAAATGATAATATAATATATAATAATATATTATATATGTTATATAATATATATATTATATATACATACACACATATAGATATAGCTAGAAGGAGAACTCATCTGGTTTGGAAAGTAGATAACTATGCCGAAGTTTTAGAGTACAAAGGGTCCCCTAGGAAACTGAAATACTTGTTTTTTAATAGGAAATGTGGAACAATCAGCTATCAAATACCTGTTACTAAAATGCAGTGAAGAAACCTGTCAGGCATGGTGGGTCATGCCTTTAATTCCAGCATTCAGGAGTTTAAGGTCAGCTTGTCCCAGGCCAGCCAGGGCCACCACACAGGGAGACCCTCTAAAAGACCCACCCCCCCAAACTGAAAACAGCACATATTTAGAGTGGTAATCTCCAGGATGAACTCCACCCCCATTTGTAATGCAGTGGCTTGCCAGATTATGTTACTTCATAATAATGCCCCACAAGTGAAGCATTTTTAACAAGAGCAATTTACAGTTTTAGATGGATGTGTATTGTGGGGAAATAAATTGTCCTTATCATGGAATGGTCTTGGCAGACTTGCAGTGAGCAGGCAGGAAAGAGATTGATGAAGAAATGCCAGACTTAGGAAGAAAAGCAGTGGATAAAAAGGAAGAGAGGTTTGACTTTGCATAGGGAAAACAAAGTTGCAGCAGAAGATGAGAAAGTTGTCTTGGGTTAACTCCCCCTTGGCTGGATACTTTGCTCTGCTTCCAGGCAACAGGCCCCACTGCCCTAGTCAAGCAGCTGTAAATAGCTGTGAACTAGGCTACAAATGGCTTTGTACAGAAGTGGCATTGAGGACAGTGTGGGATCAGGAGCGGAGGATGTGCTGGGGAAGGCATGCGTATCTCAGAACATTTACGCTCCCTAGTGAAATTTTGACCATTGTGTGTGTTTGTTTTCAGGCTATATATAGCCCAAGCTGGTCCTGTATGCATCATGAAGCCCACACTGATCTCTAATTCAAAGACCTGTTTCAGCCTTCTGCATGCAAGATCATAGGCGTGATCCACCACACCCAACCTAAAACACCGTCTGTATTGGAAGCACGGTATGCAGCCGGGCATGATGGCACAGGCCTTTAATTGCAGCGCTCAGGAGACAGAGGCATGCAGATTTCTCTGAGTCTGAAGCAGCCTGGTCTACATAGCGAGTTCTACCACATCCAGGGCTATTGAGAGAGACCCCGTCACAGAGCAAGAACATGAAACTCCAAACCCTCAATATGCTGATAAGTGGGATGCAAATTTAATTACAATAAAATGGAGATTTCATAGTAATTTTGAGCCTGGGGCCCTGGGTTAGCTCCTTCCTTTATAATCTGTCAAGGAGTGCTAGAGAGGAACAGAGGCCTGGTTTACAGACTGGGTCAGGGCCTGGATGCGGATGGCAGATCTGAGGGCAGACGGATGACTAGTGTCTTCTAGTCAGGGGGCACTGGCTGGAGGCTATCAGTGCTTCTCAGCCCCTTCTGCCCCTTACAGAGTAGCTGTGGTCCTCAGCTGCTGTCTCCTTCACTTTAACTGAGGTAAAAGCCTTTGGCAGCTTTATTTCTCCCCGCTTAATAATAAGTCCCATTATTACTACCCTTGTCCCTCGAATTTCCTTAGGAAATAGATTAGGCCAGTGATGGCTTCCCCGTTTAAGCAGCCTCTCCTTCTGTGCTTGGTCTCATGATCTTCCTAATACCTGCCCCTGATGGTAAGGCACTCTGGAGAAAGCCCACTGGGACCACTATGAGCACAGCTGCTGGGGAGTTCGGTTCTGTATGTCAGTACTTCTCTTTCTATGTGACATCATTCACCATTTCTTTCTTCAGGAAATGGTCTCCTGTCTGGTGTCTGTGACACTGGGCCCCCTTGGGTCCTCTCTCCTGCCTCTTCCTGGCCACTTCTCTTCACTCCCTACACTTTCTCTGAGCTCAGTTACCTCAGCTCTAGCTTCTCCTAGTCTGCAGATGTCATCAGCGTTTCTACCTGAAGAGCCTACAATCTGGCCGTTTAACTCCTTACTCTGCCTGTCTTAGCCCATTCTCCCACCTCGGTAGTCTTCCAAGGTGGGTATTCATACTTGGGGGACTGAGCCAGGAATGGGGAAAGCTGAAGGCCAGTCTGGCTATGGGGTGAGTTCAAGGCCAGTTTGGGCAACATTAGTGAGACCTTGTCTCAAAATAAAGTCAGAGGAGACATAGCTCAGCAGTATAGTACTTTCCTAGCATGTAGGAGTCCATGAACACCATCCTCAGTAGGGCATCAACGGTGATACTTGTGTAGAAAGAAGATGTAGCATTCAATCACTAGTACTAGGAACCCCATTCGAGAACTTTCTTTTCTTCTGTCTCCATAATCTTACTCCACGTCTCTACCATTTTTATGACTGGTGATAACAGATTAAATGGTCTCTGAGAACTACTTCTAGTTTGTGGTTTATTTTAAATTTATTTTATTTTATTATTTTGAGATAGGTCTGGCCCCCAGCTTCCTATGTTGCCAAGAATGACCTTTAACTTCTGATCTTCCTGACTCCACCTCCTGAGATGTTGATTATAGGTGTGTGCTTACACTTCTGAGTTATGCTGAAGGCGTAAGTCACAAACAACCCCACACCAGTTTGGAATCGTGAGTAATAGAATGGTTATTTATTTAAAGGGGAAAAACTTACAGATCACCGTCCCAGACAACAACCCTCTGCGCAATCAGGAAAGGATCCTAGTCGCTGGAAGCGGAGCAGGAAACCAGAGAGCGAGTGGAGAGAAGCGGCTGCGTTTTTTTTAAAGAGAGAAACCACGCCCCAATAGGCTGGTATCTCAGCAGCTATTGGCTGAAGGAGAGGAAGTAGCTCCCGCAACACCTCCCCCTTTTGTTTAAGTAAGAGTTCTAAACCTACTACGAAATTATATACAATAAGTACAAATATCCTATTCCAACTAGTTTAAGTCTTGTATAATAAATAACTTGGCCAAATCATTCTGAGTGAGATAACCCAGGAAGATAAATATGATATATATTCACTTATAAGTGGATATTAGCCATTAAGTAAATGACAACCAAGCCACAATCTGTAGACCCAGAGAGGTTGAGTAAAGGGAAGGGGTCTAGGGGGGACAGGAGAGGGAAGAGTGTCAACTGTTGGGGAGATGGGTTGGAAGGAGACGACTGGAACATGTGGGGTGGTATGGAAACCTAACACAGTGGAAACTTCCTGGAATCTGTGAAGGTGAGCCTAATGAGGATCCCCCTTAGAAATGGGGGACACTGAGTCTCACTGGCCATCTCTTGTCACCAGGAAAGGCTTCCAGTGGTGGGGCTAGGGTGCATTCAATTGAGCTGTTGGCCGGGGAGCGGGTCCCATGGAAATCCCTAAACAACCCCGGGTGTTACTAAGACCAAAGGCTGCTCTCTCCAAACTGACAGCAAGGCCTCACCGCTAGAACAGCATCTACACACTCATGGAATATAGATAAGCACAGCTAATGCCTTCGCCCCTCGTGTCCTAGTCTCTTTAGTGTGGGAAGGTCCTCTGCAGGCTGCTGAAAGAGGAATGTAACACTAACCCACCCACAAAACCTTTGACATGCAATCTGTCCTGCCTGCAAAAATATGCTAGGGCAATGGTGGCACAGACTGTGTGGTAGCCAACCAATGTCTGATTGGACTTAAGGGCCACTCCATGAGAAGGAACCCATACCCCACACTGCTTGGGTAACCTGAGACTAGACAGCCCAGAGATCTATGGTCTCTAACAAACACTACTTGTCTTAAAGTAAACAAACAAAAACCAATGTCTTATCCATCAGAGAGGTGGCTTCCTCCAGGAGCAGATGGAAACAGATGCAGAGATCCACAGCCAGACATTACGCAAAGAGAGAATCTAAACTGGAAGTCTCCATCAGATCCCTCTCTTTAGACAATCCCAAGGAAGAGGAGGACACCAGGAGAACAAGGCCCTCGAAATAACTAAGCAAGGCGCATATGAACTCACAGAGACTGAAGCAGCAAGCACAGGGCCTACACGGGGCTACACCAGCTCCTCTGTGTATATATTATACCTATTATCTCAGTATTTTTTTATGGTATTCCTGACTGTGAGAACGAGTGAGTTTCTGATTCTTGTGCCTGCTCTTGGAACTCTTTTCTTCCTGTTGGGTTACTGTGTCCAACTTTGATATGATACCTTTTGCTTCATCTTAATATATTTTTTTAAAATATTTATTTATTTATTCATTATGTATACAATATTCTGTTTGTGTGTATGTCTGCAGGCCAGAAGAGGGCACCAGACCTCATTACAGATGGTTGTGAGCCACCATGTGGTTGCTGGGAATTGAACTCAGGACCTTTGGAAGAGCAGGCGATGCTCTTAACCACTGAGCCATCTCTCCAGCCCCCATCTTAATATATTTTATTTTGTCATGTTTGGTTGTTTTCTCTTAGAAACCTGTTCTTTTCTAATGAGAGACAAAAAGAGTGGTTTGGGAGGGGAGAGGAGGTGGGGAAGGAACTGGGAAGAGTAGAAGTAGGAGAAACTATTGTCAGGATATACTGTATAAGAAAAGGATCTATTTTCAATAAAAGGGAAAATAGAAAGGAGACAAAAGTTAAGAATATGCTCTAATTTATTAACACAGTTCTAAATTTAAATTTCTTTAGGACATTTATACTTAAGAGAATTCTCCAAATAAATAGGTCAGCAGCCACATCTACTAGTAGGTGCAGTAAAGAGAATTTGTGTCCTGTGGTTGCCCTGGATCCCTGAGAGCCTTCCCCAAAGACTACATGGAGCCCTTAGCAGTGAGCGGAGATCACCTTAAGGATTTAAGAGAACCAAGTGATTAATTACAGTGTCTTCCTATGGCAAGAAAGAGTTGATGGTTGAAAAGGATCACTTACAAGCAAAGGCCAGAACAACCATCTCATCAGTCTGTCAAGTCTGCACATATACAAAACTATGAAAAATAAAATAATAGAAAATTCAAATCCAGTAATAACGATGTATGGTTCAGGGGCTTGTGCGATGATGAAGAAGGTCATAGATGCCACAGTTACTACCTAGAAGGAGAAAACAATGATTTAGTCACTGACCATTCGAGCTTAAGCTACAGGAACAATGGGTTCACTTATTGTGGTTGTATGTGTGCACGTGTACATACTGGTCATCGACTCTAGGGTCTCATGTATGTGAGTGCCGAACCACTGAGTTACATACACCCGTAACCCCAAAATGATGTCTAGAAACAACTACGTAAGACTTCTGTAAGACACCATGGGCATGAGAGATAGGGCTACACATGTGGGCATTGACTTCAGTTTGTGTTTTAGAGGAGTAAGTGCTTCTCCTGTTATTTCCCACACATCTTCTCAGGATCTCCCCCCCCCCCAAATATCTCCTCTGCCAGCTCTTTCCTATAAGCATACCTAAGTTGTCTTCTCTTAAGATACCCCTCCCCAAGTCTTTTCCTTTCATCTTCTCCAGAAAAACCCTGTTCTGCCCCCCACCCCATACTCCTTGTTACATCTACGTCTGGCTGCTTAGAATTCTTCATCACTCATTCCCTCATCGTTCCTTAACTATTAGTAATATGCAATCTGCTGTTAAGCTTGAGCTGAATGTTGCCATGAGGGTAAAGGTGAAGGGGAGGCGAATGCAGGAGATGGAGGAGGTGGGTTTAAACATACTGTCAGAGGAAACAAAAATCTGATGCTTAAGACTTACTACTTAATGTACAATGTACATTTTTATATAATTCCTCTTACTAAATACAAAGCCATTAGAATTAAGGGACAGCTAAAGACTGGAAACCTCAGTGATGCCAATTAGTGAATGGATAAAGAACATGTGATCAGAGCTGGGATACGGCTCAACGAGAGGTATGAGGTCACTAACCTAGCATATGTGAAGGCCTCTGTTAATCTCCAGAATCACACACACACACAGACACATACACAAACACACACACAGACACACACAGACACACACAGACACAGACACACACATGGGGTGCAGGGAGAGAGACAAGTCTACCTGTCCACACAATGGAGTATTAGCAGCAAAAGAAGGAAGTATTGATACGGATATACTATTGACATATGATACGGAAGAATCTCAAGATAATTATGATGAATGAAAGACAGATAAAACGAGTATACACTATATGTCATTTATATAAAAGTCTAGGAAACAAAAACTTATCTGCAATTACAACAAAAGTTGTAGTTACAGAAAGCAGACGAGTCAACCCCAGGATGAGAGTAGGCAGGAAGGAGGGACTGCCAGGGCCATGAGGAGCTTTTCAGTGGTTTAGGTAGGTGTTAATATGTGCCGCTTAACCAGACACACTCTGAGAAGTGCACTATTGAGTCATTTCCTTGAGCAAATTGCCATAGAAATACAGATCCTACGGTGGCTCTGACAGCACCAGGTGACACAACCCCACAGATCCTACGGTGGCTCTGACAGCACCAGGTGACACAACCCCACAGAACACTGCTATACCAGCAATCGACCCAGCTACGAAGGTGTGCCTGCGTGACTGTACTAAATATCCTGACTATGGTGATAGTTTCATAGGTCTTGTGTCAAAACTGATCAAATGACATGTCCCATGCAAATGCACGTGTCTTTTCCATCAACTATTATAACACAGACAAGCATCTAAAATGTAAATTTGTTCATGCGCTTCCTCACATTTGAAAATCCTTCAAGTCTGCAGTCTCCACGGTTGGGTTTCCCTTTCACCATGTGTTCAAGGTCTAGGAGTGCATGATCTGGTGACATTGTGGTGCTACACTGGGCCCTCCCTTTCTCCTATCCCAGATCTGGACCAGTAGCAAACCTTGAGCACTTCTAACCTGAAAGTCCCAAATACTCCCAAATCCATTTATTATGTCTCCCTGACTTGCCTAGAATTCACTCTGTAGACCAGGCTGGCCTCAAACTCACAAGGATATGCCTGCCTCTGCCTCCAAAATACTGAGATTAAAGGTGTGTATAAAAGGTAAACATAAAACATAAATGAATTCTGCATTTAGATTTGGGTTCCATCTCTAAGATAGCTCATTACATATACATAGATATTACAAAAGCCAAGACAGTTCTTGTTACAGGACAGTTGATCACACTGTGAACCCCGAGACTGTGCTAATTAAATAAAGTCAACCTTGGGTCAAGAAGTGGAACTAGCAACTAGTTGACAGGAAATAGCCATAGGGAGTTAGAGGGAGTCAGAAAACGGATAGAGAAGCAGACAGGAAGTAGTGAGGCGGGACTTTTGAGTCTGGCAGCCTTTAGGGTGGAAGGGAAGCTCTCTTGCTAGGCTGCTGGCTAAGGAGGAAGGTCTGCTGGTAGCTTCTTGGCCTCTCTGAGCTAGCAGGTTCTCACCCCAGTATCTGACTCCCGAGTCTTTAGCGGTAAAATAGAACGATAGAAACTTAGTTAAAAGCTACATCTGGGTGCAGATACAGAGGCCCCAATGGATGCAGGAGTCCAGCCAGGCCTGGGCCTGAGCAGTGGGGTAGCAACTGTAGAGCTGGCTGCAGTCAGTAGCTGAAACAGCAGTAGATTCAGGATCGGCTGCTGTACTGATGTGAAAACAGTAAGTTCTGGCCTTAAGCCCTTGGGATGTGGGATCTGTATATCCTGAATATAAATTTGCTACCTCCTCTGCTACCACCACCCTCCTATCCACAGCATCCCCCACTTGCTTACGCAAGTCCTTGCTGTCTCTACCCTGCCATGGAACCATTACTGGACTTTCCTCTCCACGACACATTCCCATTACTAAGGACTTTATCCCACCTAACTCTAACAAATACCATCCTAGCAAAACCCAACTTGATCACCCTAGGATTGTAATGTGCAACCCTGATGTGTCCCATAGCACTTACTCTTGGGATGCTACATCTCTTGTTGGGCTTAGCTCTGCCTCCCTCCCACCCCATTATGTAAATTCCACAATACAGATAGGCTGGTGTTCAGAAAATAGTTATTGAATGAATACATGAAGCACCACTCAACTTCTTATTGTCCACTACAAAGATCCCGAAGAGTTTGCTGCCTTTCCTTCACCCAGGTGCCTCCCTCTTAATCCTAACTCTAGGTTCTACTTGAGAGTTTTCTAGTAGCTATCTAACCAGAAGACCAGCTGGGACACCCAGCCTAGTGGGACTGAGCAGCTACTAGATTCCTGGGCTTTCCATTCATAATTAGCCACTGTTAGAGTGCAGCCTGTAAGTAATTCCAATAAATTCACACACACACACACACACACACACACACACACACACACACACACACACATTCCATAAAAGTTCTGTGACTCCAGCGAACCTGACCAATACAGCGCCCTACCTTCACCCTATCACATATTAGAACCATTTACTCCTGTCTGTGTCCTGGGATAAATGGAACCCTGACTCACAGTCAAGAACTTTTGTTCTGAGCCTGGTATAGAGATGTACGCCTTTAGCTCCAGCCTTTGGGAGGCAAGGGTAGGCAGATCTCTGAGTTCAAGGTCAGTCTGGTCAACAGAATGAGTTCCAGGGCAGCTAGAGGTATACAGAGAAACCCTGTCTCAAAACAAACAAACAAACAAACAAACAAACAAAAAAACGAAGAAGAAGAAGAAGAAGAAGAAGAAGAAGAAGAAGAAGAAGAAGAAGAAGAAGCTGGTGACGTGGCTCAGTCTGAAGAATACTTGTTGTGTGGCACTTATATTTAAGCAAACAAAAAACAAAGCTGGATATGGTAGAACACACCTATAATCTGTCTGCAATTCTAGCATTGGGAACGTGGCGACTCTGGTGCTTGCTGGTCAGCCAGCCTAACCTGATTAGCAAACCTGAGGTCAAGGAGAGACCCTGTCTCAAAAGCCAAGGAGGGTGGCTGCTGAAGACCACCACCAGAGGCTGACCTTTTGGTGAGAAGATACAAAAGTTTTATGATCCAGGACTTTTGTCTTGGTGACTAAATGGAAGAATTCTGTGAGTTAGGAATCCACCTTTGTCTTGGTTACTCTTTGTTCCAGCTACTAGTCCAGAAGCTGGAACACATTGCTTAAATATTTATTTATGGGCTGGAGAGATGGCTCAGTGGTTAAAGGCTAGGCTCACAACCAAAAATATAAACATTTATTTATGTGCAGGCCTCATGTGTGCAGTGTCCAGGGAGGCCAGAAGAGGGCAGCACAGGCCCTGGAGCCGGAGTTACAGGTGGTTGTGGGAGACTCAACAGGGCTACCAGCACTGAACCCCACTTCTCTGTAAGAGCAGTTTCTTCCTGTAAGCACGGAGCCATCTCTCCAGCCCCTCACACTGTATATAGACATAATAGAGGGGGCTGGAGAGATGGCTCAGTGGTTAAGAGCACATCCTGTTCTGGCAGAGGACTTGGATTTGCTTTCCAGCACCTATGTGCAGGTTCACAGTCATCCATAGCGCCAGAGCCAGGAGATCCGATACCCTCTTCTGCCTTCCAAAGGCACCAAGCACTCATGTGGTGCACATAAGTACATGCAGGCAAAGCACACACACACACACACACACACACACATATTGTTAAAGAAGAAATAATAGCAAATGGGAGTACCATCAACTCCAGCATTTGGGTGTCAGGGACAGGTGCACAGACCCTATCAAAAACAAAACAGAACAACACAAAAGAAGGAATATCCAACTTAACCCCCCCGCCCCAACACACACACACACACACACACACAGCCATCTTTCTCTTCCAGTGTTCTAGAACTTATGGAACCTAATGTCAAACTCCAGGTTATCAGTCACTTTCTTAGTTAAAGAAACCAGATGTAGCCTCTCCCTTGGCACCCGAGTACTTTCCTGCATATCTCTTGTGAATCATAGCTTGTAGCTATTTCTTAGAGTCACAGATTTCTGGCATGGGGAAGATTTCAAATGGAATTTAGTTTACTCATTCACCTCAGGTTTAAATCTCCTTTGCACAAGGCTTACCAGTGCCCATCTGTGCGGTCTGTTGTCTGGGAAATACTGCCTTCTCTGGTGGTCATTTAGTTTTGGCATGCTTTTTAAAATATAAAACTCTTCTTCCTGTTATGTGGAAATGTTCCCCTTGTAATCTTTTTAACTGTGTCATGTCAACTTTTCAAATTTTAAACGGCTTCTTTCCCCCTCCCCTCTCAGTTTTCTTACATTCCTTCAACTATGGTAGTTTGTGAATGGAAATGAGGACGTGGCCCCTCCTAGGTATGGTTCAGGAGAAGGATTTTATTGTAGATATGAAGGCAAGTACAGCCAGAGGCATCCGGAAGAGACTAGACTGAATGGAATCATGAGGAGCGGGGTTGGGGAGCGAGAGAGGAAGAGAGAGAGAGAGAGAGAGAGAGAGAGAGAGAGAGAGAGAGAGAGAGAGAGAGAGAGAGAGGATGGTTCAAGAGGGCAGTTTATATAGAAAGGAGAAGGTAGGGGGTGGGATGGAAGGGAAGTGCGCCCCCCCCCCCTCGGCTGAAGAGGTTTAGGGTAGGAGACCCGGGGAGAAGTGCTGGGAGGAAGTACTGAGTGAACCCTGTCCCGGGTTTGGGACCGTCATGACAGTTTGTGCTTCTCTCATCTTTCTACAAAGCTCTGTCCAGAACTGAACCGCAACTCCCCGTTACGTCTGGAGCCCTAATAAGGACAGAGGAATTTTTGCCCTTGCTCCGGGTTGAACCAGTTCTGAGCGGGGCAACACCTAAAGTCCGATTTACAGTTAAAGATCATCAGTCTTTTATTTTATTTTTATTATTATTTTAATCTTGTTGGGTTCTGAGTGGTGAGACTGAAGCTGCCTTGTCTGTTAGGCTACCATCAAGTTTGTGAGTTCAAATGCGGGGTATTCAGGTAGATCCATGGGTATATTCCTACCATCTGAAGAGGAAGTCACTCCACCCTATGGTTCTTCTCCCAGCGTGTAGAGCAACAGAGCAACGCTTTGCACTCGGAAAGGCGTGGCTGGAAACAAGGTGATCGCGCAAATGCTGTCCCAGTCTTCCTAACCCAGTCTTCGCCACCCCGGTAGTAACCTAACCACCGCCCTGAGTTCCCGCCCTGGTCCTCACCAGCCGCAGCATCTTCACAAGGCCTTTCACGCTCAAGCAGAAGGACCGTTCCTCGTCCCTCTCTTTAGACTCCATCTCTCCCACAGATCCAACAGTCACGCTTCTCTTTCAAGCCTTCTCAGTTAATTGCTCTCTCCAGGACTCGCGCCACATTCTTAACTGCCGCGGCGGAGCCAGCAGTACCTCTCTCGGTTGCAAGTCCCGGCCCCGCGCGTGCGCACTAGTGCAGGCCGCCGGCTCTTGCTCCGCCCTCTCGTCTCTAAAACTCCGGGGCGCAGACGTGGAGCGTGCAGGTGTGCACTTCTCACCAGGGCCAGCGCCACCACTGCTCTCTGTCCAGGAGCTTCTTTTGTGGAGAAGCACTGTTGGAGTAGAGGGAGGAAGACCCAAGAATGGCAGCCCCGCCTCCTTGTCCTTTGAACATCTCAAATGCCACCTCCTTAGGGTTTCCCTTGGCCACCTTGTCTAGAGCGTCCCGTTATTCCTCTGCATTTTTTTTTTTTTTTTGGTAGCTCGGCTAGATTACAAGCATATCCCGCCGGAGAACGTTGACTCACTGTCAATAAGTTAGATTTAGGAGAAAGAGGTTCCGGTGTTCTAATAGACTATGGGTAACCAGAATGTATTGCTTTATTTAAGATTAAAAGCTACAAGAAAGAAATCTGAATTCTTTCAGCACAAATTATTCCAAAAAGACATAGAGTTACCTTGATATGAATATTACACAATGTGCACAAGTAACGAAACACCACATGGTACCTTGTAAATATGTATCAGTTAAAATAAAAATAGAAAGTCTACAAAGCAAGGATCTGTCTGCTTCTTTTCCTGCAGAGTTCCCAGACTGGGGCCCCGCTTCAATAGCTATAGACTTCTATGTAGCCTAAACTTAAGGTCTGGTCCTCCTAGTCTGGCGTTGCTCTAGAGTTGCAAGTCCATCTCTGGAGTACTCTTGCCTCCCGCTGCTGTTAGTTGTCCCACCGCTAGAAGAGCCTTCGGTTTGTAAGGAGCTCCAGCGCAGGCAGGACGACACCATGCTGGGGCATTTTTAAGTATGTGTCGCTAATGTGATTTGTATAATTGCGCCATCGCTTGTCCTCCTTTGCCTCTCTTACTGTGATAAAACAAACTCTGACCAAACGCAACTGGGGAAAGAAAGGGTTATTGGACTTACAGCCTACAGCCTATCGCCAAGGGAAGACAAAGCAGGAGTGCAAGGCTGGAATCTGGAGGCAGAAACTGAAGCAGACACCACACAGGAACTAAAGATGTTTACTGGCTTCCTCTTTCACAAACACCTCAGGCCCAGCTGCCCCAAACCCCTCCTTCATCAATTAGCAACAAGAAGATGCCCCACAGACCATGCCCACAGGCCAGTCTGATGCAGTCAGTTTCTCAATGGAGGCTCCCTCTTCCTAGGAGTTTGTGTTGAGTTGATAAGAATAAACCAGGAGAAACCCTGTCTCGAAAAACCAAAAAAAAAAAAAAAAAAAAAAAGAATGAACCAGCACACCACCCCAGTCCATTTTCCCTCACTGGACCCTGCCCAACTAAGACCAGTTCATTCTGCTGAATCTGATCAACAAACAGTTACCAACAACCTCACCCCAACACACTCACAAAAAAAACCCCGCTGACTTTGATTTTCAAGATTCTAGTTGCCTTTGCTAGGTGCCTAGCAAGTAAACAGGAAGTCCAGTTAGGGTGATGGCTTCTGGGGACAGATCTAAAGAGTAAGACAAAAATTGAAACTGTCGTCCAAGATGACAACATCTTGCAACCTGGAAGAAGTGGGAAGCTTTACCCACACATTGTAACTGTCACATACAAGGTGGTGACAGTGGGGCTTATTGGTCTGGGACAGATGCAAGCTGCACCTAATTAAGGCTTATTTTTGCTACCTGTTTACAAGTGAGGGTTGTTTCATGCTTTCTTCTTATCCTTTTGTGTCCATTCAGTGAAGATATTGGTTGTGTCTTCCCGAGGGGTCAACATTATAGTCCCAATGTTGGCAAGGTCAACGACTGTGAGCTTGGGAAACAAGGGCTTGCTTCCCTGCTCTTCTTACATTCTTCACTCTGCTTCTTGTGATGAAGGGGATTAAACCTAGGGTCCTTTGAAGCAAGGCCAGTTCTTCTAGGACGCGCTTGGGAAATGGGAATGACAACGTCTTCCTGCAGAATTCTTAGAAGGAAAATACAGGACAACCCTAGTAGGCACGTGCCAGGTGTGGATGGAGCCGGCAATCAATGAAATAATCTGACATGCTAATGTCAGCTCCTGGCATTATTATCCATCCATTCTCTAATTCTAGTTAGGTAAGGGATGCATTCTACTGACTGTAAACTGTGTAATCTTCACTTTGAATCTCTCCCGTCTAACCTAGAAGGAGAAAAAACGCGAGTACCCTTTTAAGGGGCGCGGCCGGGAGAGGGGTGGGGCGGGGCTCTATTGCGCAGCGGAAGGAAGTCGGGCTAGCTCATCAACAAGGGGCTATGCTGCTGAGGCCCCTACGTGCCTGGGCTGCCCGGTCGCTGCGTAGCGCAAGTCCCGGAAGCCCCGGGAACCTCGTTTCGGGCACCGGGCCGCTGTGGGCACCTCACCGCGCCTGGCCTCCGGGTAACTAGTAGTTTTGTGCCGCCTCGTAGATGCGACGCTGGTCCCCTCCCCCTCCTCTGCAAATCACCGGACTTCCCAGGTGCCCTAAGGAACTGTGTGGACCCGCTCTTGGGGCTCCAGCGCCGCTTCTCGTCCGTCCGGTTTCCTGGTCAGATTCTTTAGGCCTTGGGAGGAGATGGGGCGGAGCTGCCTTTAACCTGCTCTCTGTGAATGCTGGTGCCTGCTGACCTAGAGGGCGGGTTCAGGCTTCTGACTTTCTCCCACTCTTGCTGGCAGTGCGGCTCCTCCTCTTCCGAAATGGAGCATTGTCCTCAGGCTGCTGCCCGGGGGTTGGCAGTGTTGCCAGCCTTGGCCTAGAGAACAGACAGCCTAAGCCCACCAGCCGCCCTTCGGAGTGTAGGTCATTCCTTGTGTCCAGTGTGGAGATCCTAGGCACACGATACAGGGGAAAACGGAAAGTAGAATATACCAAGCGAAGGAAGGAAAGTAAGCAAGCCCAAATGGCGCACGGTATCACATACAAGACCCAACAATAGAGGGTCCCGAGAATGGTAAACATTTTTTAAGTCGAGAAGAAGCAAATCTAAAGATGACTGTGGTTATTTATCAGATTAGCACAGAGAAGAGTGAATAATTGAGACATGGATTTTCTTTCTTTTTTAGATAAAGACAGAGAAAATGATAAAGAGAAAAAAGCAGTGGTAAGTTCCTCTTTGCTTGCCTTCTGCAGTGTATAAGAATGTCTTCATCTTTGAGCGGGAGAGGGAAGCGTTATGTGTCCACAGTGAAGAAACAAGCACGAGACGCTATCCATCTCTGAATAACTAAAAAGCGAGGATGAGAGTAGGGGCAGATTTCAATTAGTAGCGTGTGCTTAGCGAGCAGGAGGTAAGACTAAGACTTGGGGTAGGTGGGCATCCTTGTCAGGTATGGCTGGAGACTGGACTCGGCCTCTGGAGGGCAGTGGAGTTGTGGCACGGGCGCAGACTTTGCTGCCCATGTGCTTTGACAGCACGCCCTCCTGTTTTTGTAATCCTGTTCCATTCTTTCCTACCCTGCCTTGTGAGCTTGGGACTAGGTTTGGCTTATGAATTGCTAGACACATAGTAGGCCTTCAGAAAGCAGGTGAAAGGCTCATGTGGGAAACAGGCCAAAAGGAAATGGTGTTTGTATCTTTGCATTGAAATTATGGGTGATATTTTCTATGTGATGACTTAAATGTTTTCCTGTGGGCATACACCCCTAATAAAATGTTTTTAGACATCACTTTAAGAAGGACCTAGGCACAGGAGGTGGTGGCGCACGCCTTTAATCCCAGTACTCGGAAGGCAGAGGCAGGCAGATCTCTGAATTTGAGGCCAGCCTGGTCTACAGAGTGAGTTCCAGGATAACCAGGGCTGCATAAAGAAACCCTGTCTCGAAAAACAAAACAAACAAACAAAAGGGACCCAGGCAGAGACTTGGGGAGGGGCGTACTCAGTGGGAAAAGTGCTTGTTGTGTAAGCGTGGGGACCCCAGCCCTTGCATAAAAAGCAAGGCATGTGCCTGCCATCCGGCACTGGGAAGCAGGGACAGGAAACTCCCAGGGATTCACTGGCCATAGTGTGGCTGTTTGATATGGTCCAGTTTCAGAGAGACCTTGCTTCAGAAGCTAAGGTGGAGAATGATAGAGGAGGGTACCTGAAGCCTGCTTTCTGGGTGCACATTTGTGAGTGCATGTACTTGCCCACACATCGTACATCCATAAAAGTAGGGCCTGGGCTGGGTGTGGTGGCTTATGCCTATAATCCTACTCAGAAGGCTGTCGCACGGGGATTACAAGTTCTAGGCGAGTCTCTACAGAGTGAGCTCTCGTTTAAATAAACAAACAAACAAATGAAAATAGCAGTCTTCCTTTGCCTGACGTTTTTTCCTTTTGTGTTCCTATTTATATATTGCTTGCTGTATTGTAAAGGATTAGGGGAGCGGGTCGGGTGCTGGCTGAGCACATATGAGGTCTACATTTACCATTTTTCTAGGGTTTTCTGGTGGGGTTGGGGTAAGTGGTTTCGAATGCTCTCTGAAGCATTGGAGTCCCTGTAATGAGCAGGAAAGAAGCATCAGGTGCAGAGTGATGTCCACTGGAGCTCCTTTTGGGTGTCGAGGGGAGAGGAAAAATAGTTTCTGGGGAACAGTAACAGAAGGCCCAGTGGAGGAGTTTCTTCTTGCCTGCTCCCTACTACCTCGGGTTCATTTTGTATTTACTCTGGGTCCTAAAGGGATGAACTGGCATGGACCTGGGATTAGAGGGTGGCCTGGCATCTGTGGGAAGTGTCATGGTCCATTTCTGGGTACTTGCTAGGTTCAAGGCTGGAGGCCTTTGCTGCCAATCAACAGTGTATTTACTAGGGAGAGTTTTACATTGGGTGTGGTGGCCAGTTGTGATAGGTGCCACCTAAGGTCCCGAGAAGGGACCTGTTGGCCTTGGGTGTAAATTCCATCCACCTGCCAGATGACTACCTTGGCAAGTCACCACATATCCGTGGGTACTTCCAGCCTGTGTGTGAAGATATAGACCACTATCTGATAGAGTATGCACTTCTCTGAGTGACCCAGAGGATGTGTAAGAATGTTCTTAAGGACCAGTTTGTCTTATGCTAAACTGTGCACCTCTTGTGGTCTGCTGGAGCCAACACCACTCGGTCTGTATCACCGGGAGTGCCAGGCCGAGCCTTAGAATTGTTGGGCATGCCTCCCTAGGTGACAGCCATCATGCCTTGGGTGTAGGCTCAGTCTGGTTTCCCTTATTGAACCCCCTTTGCGAGTTTCAGTTTTCTGTTCTGTGAAAAACATTTGGATCCCCTTCCCAGCGTCTGGGGAGGTTAAACATAGTGGCAGAGGCTGCGCACCTGTGGTAAAAGTCTCTGCTCCTATTTTTTCCTTCTCTCCTTTGCTGATACCAGTAGGTGATTGAGAGCGGCTTCTCCATACAAGTCAGCGGGTTGTATCCTAGACACCAAACACATGCTTCTCAACCTCAGAGTCATTGATAAGACTTGGGCTACAGAGTCATTTTTGTAGCTGATGTACTGCAGTCTGAAGGGAAGGGCTCAGGACTGGACTGGGCAGACAAGCTGTGTGTGGGCTCAGGTGATATCAGGGGAGGGGACGTAGGGTCTGGCTGAGGATGTAGTTCAGTGGTAGACAGCTTGATCGGCATGTGTGAGGCTCTGGGGTCGACTCCCAGCTTGTTAACAAAAAGAGAGGGACTGGCTCTGGTGTGGATGGGTTGCCTGGGTTTTCAGTAGAGGGCAGGACAGGGGACGCTTTTTCTGTAACTGCTGAGTGGGACCTTGGGGGGATTCCTAGACTGGACCAAGTGGGCTGTTTACCCTAACCTAGTGGTTCCCTCCTGTTCATCTGGGTGCTTGATTTCCATCCCTAATGCACATCCTTCTTCTGCCAGGTTTGTGTGGAGGGCAATATTGCAAGTGGGAAGACAACATGCCTGGAGTTCTTCTCCAATACAGCAGATGTCGAGGTATGGCACCCACACTGGGCTGGAAGAAACCTGAAATGCCTCCGTGGGATAAGTTATGCAGGGCACAGATAGCCCTGTCAAACAGAAGGATGCTGCCAGCAGCCAGTGCAGTCCATACGTGCGAGCTAGCGTTTTTAATAGCCTCGTGGAGTGGAGCAAAAAGAGCACTCTGATACACCCCAGATATTAGTGTGTCAACAGGAAGTCAGTGTTAATGTGATAAATGAACTGCTTACATTGTATGTTTCATACTAAGTCCTTGGGATTGGGGCATTTATTTATCACAACATTCTCAATTTGGACCTCAGATAGTTCTCAAGTCATGATTTGTCAACCTTGGATTGTATTTATTTATTTATTTAACTTTTTGCTATGCAGTGCTGCCAAAGCAGAATGCATTCAGTAGACGCTGTACTGTGATGTACCGTGATACCCAGCAGATTAGTATAGTTAATGCATTTTCAGCCTGCTCTGTTTTCAGGGGAGGACATAGCCTCATTGTAACTAGAGGAACATCTGTGGCTGAACGTCAAGGTCCTAATGTGTACCTTTGACATCCCTGAACTCCCATGTCTAGGCCAGCTTCCCTGGTAGACAGCATTTTGCATGAGCTGTTATAACTTATTACTGGGAAAATTAAGTGTGCGTTGTTTGGCTCCATTGGGCAAGGATACTTGGGAGGTTTGCCAGTTTCCCCCCAAGTATATTTCCTCTTTGCAGGTTTGGTGCTGTGTCCTCTCATGGCAGTTAATAGTCGCTGTCAGTGTTGGCTGATGTCTCATCAATCATCAGACCAGCGCGGAGGGTCACAGCCCTTGTCTTGAGTAGTGACCCTCTCAGTAGAACTTGCAAAGTGCTTATGTTCTCACTATCGACCTTGGGGCCAATTAACAACAGAAGCAGCAGCGAAAGCTAATCTCCATCCAATGCACCATGTTAAGTGTTTATGGTATTGCTTAATTGATTCCATGCTTAATGCATAACCTCTCTGAGGTCGGCATTATTACCTCTGTTGAGAGGAGGAAAGCAAAGATAATCGGCATTTAAAATTTATATGGGGTGATAGTTAATTTTAGGTAGCAGCCTGACTGAAAGATTACAGCAGCCTCCCACCCTCAGATATGGTTTCAGTTACCCAAGGTCAACCAGGAGCTAAAACTATTAAATAGAACATTCTAGATTTAAACAATTCATAAAATTTAAATTATGCGTTGTAGTAGGATGTGCCCAGTGAAACCTCATGCAATCTTGCTCTGTCCTGTGTGAATTGTCCCTCTGTCTAGCATAGGAGAGAGACAGCAGGTACCTGGCTTGCTGTTTTGATGCTTCAGGCATGCACTGGTGATCTTGCGCACACCCCCGTGAATAAGGAGGCCAGAGGACTACTGAAGCGTGATTTCTGCACGCGTTTAGAGGGTGTTTCCAGGGGAGACTGATATGTCAGTTGGTGGCCTTATTAAGTAGGGAATATGCATGAGGACTTATAATTGGCTACAGTGCCTGGATAGAACAAAAAAGGAAAGAAAAGAATTTCCTTCCTCTTCTTCCTGCTGTGGGACATCAAAACTTCAGGCTTCCCAGCCTTGGGACTTTGGGACTTAGCCCCAGGTCTCACGGTTTCGGCCTCAAACCTAACATTACACCAATAGCTTCCCTGGTTTTCAGGCTTTGGATTTAGATTGAGCTGTGCTGCTTGCATCCCTGGGATCCCAGCTTTAGACAACCTGTCTCTAGGCAGACTTCTTAGCCTCCATAATTACATGAGCCAATTTTGCTAATGAATTTCTTCCTGTATGTCAATTTCTATGTTCATGTAATTGGACCTGTGCCTGTAGAAAGCCCTGACCCATAAAGTAGTGCACATGGGGGCCAGGTTCCAGCTCAGGCTGTGAACTCCAGGGATGCCCCCCCTTGTTTGTCTCCAAGCTGGGAAGAGCTTGGCTGACCTTGGTAAGCCCGCCCCACTGCAGACTGAGCTGGTTCTCACTTATTTACGGGTCCCTTCTGGAAGTCACAGGAAGACCCCACCTAGAGGAAGCTGTGGCCTAGCTCATTTGGCCCACCCTTGGCACCCAGACAGTAGTGCCTGCCCGTCTGTCTGTCTTCTAAACTTGGCGCGCTGTTAGTGTGTTTTCTTTCCTCGCAGGTGTTAATGGAGCCTGTGCTCAAGTGGAGAAATGTCCGAGGCCACAATCCCCTGGTGAGTGTTTTGCTTCTTGTGCAAACTGCCAGCTTCCCTGTGAGTACCTAGGAATGGCGATGCTGGAACCTGAGTCCAAGCACACCCGCTTTTTGTCTTCACTGTTAGCAGATTCACAAGAAAGGAGAATAGGAAGTCAGAGATTTCCAAGGCCTGGGTGGGTGTGCACAAAACCAGGAATCTTGTCAGCTGTCTTTAGCAATTCTGAGTGGCTCAGCTTTCCTTGAACCTAGTTCTAGGTCATCATGTTTCTAGATGAGCCTCTGATTTGGCTTTGGGCTTTTTTATCTAGTAATGGATCCCCTGTTGTTTACCCTGAAGCCACCTATCTTCCTTCCCAAGGAGGGCCTGGACGCCAGGGATGTGCATGTGCTTCTTCTCTCTCCTCCGCTCAGAAAGCCCCGTGCGGCCTGCTTGAAAACGATGGACAGAAAGCAGACACTAGCAGAGGGGATGAAGAAAGGGGTCTTGGGTCTGGGCTCCATCCCATGTTCTAGGGGCGCTTAGTGTCTTCCAGCTAGACAACTGTAGTTGTAGCAGTGCCTTGCAGCCCTCTGACAGGTACCTCCTGGAGTTCATCAGACTCGGTTTCACAGCAGCAGCACTGCGTCTACTGTGCTTGCTGCTGTTTGCTAGGACGTAGGCACACTGCCCAGCCTTTTGTGTCTGCTTGCTCAGTCAGCGAGCACTCATCACATACCTTCTATGTGGCAGACACTGCTCTTCATGCAAGGGCACTGAGCAATGTGAAGCCTCTGGTCCCCTGGCACTAATATCAGTGTGGGGATGGAAGGGACAGTTAGATAGAAGAATGGGATGGCTGAATGTGGGTGAATTGTCATCAGAGAGGCTTCACCCAGCAACGGATGGAAACAGATGCAGGGACCTACAGCCAAATCTTACGTGAAGCTCTGAGAATCCTGAGGCAGAGGGGGAGGAAGGATTGTAAGAGCCAGAGGGATCTAGACAACACGAGATTGCAAAAACTTTTCAGAGAGAACCCACAGAATCAACTAACCTGCGCCTTCTTCATTTCATGCCTTGCACGGCGCTCTTCAGCCCAGGAGAGATGTGTCTAGTATAGAAAGAGCTTGGACCAGCCTGGTCTACAAGAGCTAGTTCCAGGACAGGCTCCAAAGCTACAGAGAAACCCTGTCTCGAAAAACCAAAAAAAAAAAAGAGCTTGGGCAGATTTCCTCTAATTTTGTCCTTAGGGATTTGGTGACTGTTGAGTGATCAAAGGCTGATTTATTTTTCCTTATGTGCCACATAAAGCTTAAGATGGGAGTCCAAAGGAAGCATCTTTTTTGATGACTCTATAACACACTGCAGAAGGAAGAGCAGAGGGTTCTTAGTGAGCCGACTGGAGACCAAGTGTGTCTGTAGGTGACAGAATGATTGCAGGCTGGCCTCTGTTTTACGTGGGGTAATAGGAGAACGCTTCTCTATAAGGTAACATCTGTAGAGACCTACGCGTGAGAGAGGGAGTCCTGCAGACATCTGG
This sequence comes from Arvicola amphibius, assembly GCF_903992535.2. NCBI lineage: Eukaryota > Metazoa > Chordata > Mammalia > Rodentia > Cricetidae > Arvicola > Arvicola amphibius. Next base: position 30,800,013 of record NC_052061.1, on the reverse strand, counting down.
AGGAAGAATAAAGAGGCAGGTTCAAAGGCCCTGCTTGGCATGTTTGCAGAACACCAAGGAGGTACATGTGGCTATAAGCTGATTGGCCAGAGGAAGAAGGGTAAGAGACAAGAGGATGGCAGCGGATTTCTAGGCCGGTGGACCAGGATGGGGGTTTGGATTTGATTTGAATATAATGCAAAGTCCCTAGAAGGTTTGGAGCCGAGAGAGACATTAACAAGCTCACTTTGAGTGCTGGATGGAGAGCAGACCACAGGGAAACTCAAAGTCAACTCTGTGAACATCTGAGTGCTTCTTTCTTGGGGAGCACAGCACGTCCCTGTCTGGCTGTTGTAACTGCATTCACAAGTGTCTCTGTCACCGTGTTCTGAGAGCCCTTCATCTGTCCTGATTCCACCTCTGGCCCCAGCCTTGCCCGTGTAGGTTTCCTGAGATGACTTTCAGGAGCCTGCATTTGCCACTTGGATGCAAAGTGCCTTGTTTTTTGTTCTGCAGGGTCTAATGTACCACAATGCCAGTCGATGGGGCCTCACACTGCAGACCTACGTGCAGCTCACCATGCTGGACCAGCACACTCGTCCTCAGGTACAGACAGACCTAACTTCCAAACTTATCAAACAAAGCATCCTTCAAGTTCAGGATGTTGTCTGAGAGGGAAGTCTCCCGACAAAATTTGTTGGGATTTCATGCTATACAGTCTTCTCTGACTACAGCCAGTCTCTGTCCTCACAGGTAGCTGTCCTGATGCCTCCCGAGCTCGTGTATCTGTCATCTGACCCCCGATAGACTTAGAAACATCTAACCAGGGTGCAGCAGCACTGTTACCTGGGGACTTCTTAGGATGCACATGTCCTGGCCCCTCTCCAGATCTACTGAGTCAGAAAATCTAGGGCTGAGGTCTCGCAGTTTGTGCTTTATCCAGCTGTCCAGGACTCTTGAATGCATGTTTTGTTGACTTGTTTGAGAACTGTTGATCAAACCGTTGTGGGGTCTGGCTTTCACATTCTTGAAAGAATCTGATTCACCTTGGGTCACAGATGGCTAGCGCTGTTCAGCCAGGTGTGGAGGCAGGACAGGAGGGGCCGCTGAGGCCCTTGTGACAGCAGGAGCAGAGTGTCTTAGGAGATGAGGTGGCAAGGGGGACCATGAGTGACACCTGTGGGCAAAGCTTTACACACAGCCAGAGCCTTTCCATGTAGGATGCAAGACATTGGCATCGTCACTAGGCCAAGCAGCTGGAGCCAAGTCTGGTTACCTATAACTTCAGTTACCATTCTTCTGTTGACATCAGTCTTTTCAAATTGATAGATGTAAATAAAATCTTTGGATGAATATGAGTTTCTCCTTCCTCAGATGTTTCCTTCAGTGATAGAGAGCAGAGCACCCGCCGTTAGCATCGTTACCCCTGGTTTGCTCTGCCTTGCCTAAGTGGGCAGTCTGAGTTATATCTTATGATGTGAATATTATGGGATACACCTGACACCTGCTAAGGAGGCAGAGACAGAGCTGATTGGACTGAGCAGGAGAGAGGGTGACTGAAGAGGGAGCCAGAAAAAAACAGACAAAGAACGGTAGGAACAGCATGTAGCGAAAGGACAGAAGGAACGACGGATGCACAGATCCTGGGCGGCAGACAGGTGGGCAAAGAGTGGGCTGTAGGTCTGAATGTACCTGTGCTGCTGCGGGCCACACTGTGTCTGTCCACAGGTGTCAGGGTAGAAGTCCGTCCTGCTTCCCAAAGGGTGTTGTAGCTGAAGGGAAGAGTGATCCATGAAGGGTGTGAGCAACTTGCAGAAAGGTGATGTCCAGTCATCCTCTTCCCTGCTGGGCAGAGAACTGCCCAGTTTCTGCAGGCAGAGTCTCCAGAATGCCTCCCCAACCCTAGCCTTCTGGGGTTGCCCCAGACACTCTGGTCCTCAAGTAAACAAGTTCCCGTCTCAGGGCTCCACTCACCAGATGGCGCCAATTGGACAGTACTTGGCAGCTTTGCTAGCACGTCCATATCCTAGCTGAGTCTCCCCTCCTGTGACAGAGGTGCAGCAGCGCTGCTGGCAGCACCCCCGCCCCCCCCTCCCCCCCGCCACCTTTGCTGTCCTTTGTCCTCTAAACTCCAGCATGGGTCAGGTCAGGGTGAGGCACAGTGAGCCTCATGGCACATTTGCCTTCTGCCATCCTGTTGTCCTCTCCTCACAGCCTGATGGTCAGCAAAGATGGGAGGGACACAGGCGAGGGCGAGAGGGGTGGGGCACGGTTTCAGGGCTCCCTGAAGCCTCCTCTGCTTCACCTGAGAGTAAATCACTTTTTCCATTCCTTTAGGTGTCGCCTGTACGGTTGATGGAAAGGTCAATTTACAGCGCAAGATACATTTTTGTAGAAAACCTGTATAGAAGGTACTGTAGTTTGTATAGTCCATCATTTATGAAACCTCTGATTGTGTGTGTATGTGTGTGTGCGCGTGCAGGTGTGGAGGCCAAAGGCCAACCTTGGGTGTTGGGCCTCAGTAGCTATCTATATTGCTTTAATGTTTTTTAGATTTATTTAATTCTATGAGTGTATGAGTGGTTTTTTGCTTACATGTATATATGTGAACCATGTGTGTCCCTAGTATTCACAGAGGTCAGGAAAGGGTGTTGGGCTGCCTGAAACTGGGGTTACAGATAGTTGTGAGCCACCATTTGGGTGCTGGGAACCCACCAGGTCCTTTGCAGTGGTGATAGACATTCTCAATCATTGAGCCGTCTCTCTGGTCCTCTGCCTTGCTTTTTGAGACAGGGCCGCTCACTGGCTTGGTTATTACTGAGTAGGCTAGGCTGGCTGGGGATCTGCCTGTTTCTACTGCCCAGTGCTGGGTTTGCAAGCAGTTACCATCATGCCTGAGCTTTTTACATGGGATCTGGGAGTTGAACGTGGGTCCTCATGCTTACACAGACACTTTACTGACAGAGCTATCTCCCCAGCCTTATACCACTGATGTTGGAGTTTGCCTGTTCCCCTGATAGAGAGTACCAACAGTATCGATGAGTTTCTGTTGCTTTATAATATTATATAACAAATAACCACAAAACCCAGTAGTGATAGCCAACCCTCCTTTTTTTGCCAGATCACTTGGGAGGTCCTCCAGGTGGCTCCTTTACCTTTGCTGGGCTTAGCAAAATGTCTGGGAATGGGCTTGGCTAGGGTAACCAGGGCAGGGCATTTCTCTTCCTCTTGTCTGTCATCCCCTTTGGGACCAGGAGCAAGCATGGGTCTTTTCGTCTCCTGTAGATACACAGAGCAAAAGTCCCAGTGGAAATACACCAGCACGTGCAAAGCTGCTCCACCCTTGCTGATACTCCTGTGCTCACAGGAGCCCATGGCAGGTCCCCAGGCGAGAGGGCCTGGGAATTCCACGGCACAGTGCAAGGCTACTGGGAGGATGAAGATTTGGGATGACTAGAGTATCAGCCTGCCCAGTGTTTATGCAGTTTGTGACTTTTCACTCCGAGCTGGCTTCTGTCCTCATGGGCGCAGTCTTTAGATAGTTAGAAGGCTTCTAGGGGACCATCCAGTGCGTTCGCCTCAAGTGTGTATGTGGGGGGTGGGGTGGGGAGGAACTACATTTCTTTCTTTCTTTTTAAGATTTATTTATTTATTAAGCATACAATATACTGCTGGCAAGGAAGGCACCAGATCTCATTACAGATGGTTGTGAGTCACCATGTGGTTGCTGGGAATTGAACTCGGGACCTCTGGAAAAACAGCCAGTGCTCTTACCCTCTGAGCCATCTCTCCAGCCCGGGGGGGGGGGGCTACATTTCTGTACTTAGGTTACTGATGATTTGACGGTCTTGGAGGAAATGGTTTGCAGACTAAAGTCTGAAGTTTCAGCTCTTCCTGAGCTCTTTCCTGGTTCCCTGTCCTTGTCAGTGCCCTGTTCTAACCACCTCTTCCTGCTCTGAGCTCCCAGTGCTGTGGACGCCTCCTGAGAGCTGGTCCTGATACTGTGCAGGACGTTCCTGGCTCCCCAGAGCCCTCCCTCCCATCCACATCTGTCCTTATTGGTCCGCCCCAGCCCTTCCTGACCACCTCTCTCTTTTTAAAACAATTTATTTATTTTTATTTTTTATATGTGTCTATTTGTGGTGCCTACAGAGGTCAGAACAAGGCATTAGATCCCCTTGGACCAGAGCTGTGAACAGCTGTGAGCCGCCATTTGGGTGTTGGGAGTCAAAACCTGTCTTCTGCAAGAACGTTTACTCCTAATTGCTGAGCCATCTCCCCAGGTCCTTGACCATCTTGTATAAATGGGTAGAGGCTCCTTGGTTTTGCTTTTTGTGTAGTGCTGTGGATCAAACCCAGGTTGTTGTATATACCAGACAAATACTTTACCACTAAGCTACACTGCCCTTCCTCCCCTTGCTACTTTTAATAATGATTTCCTTTGTAGTATTTAAGACATTTATTAGCATTGTTAACATTTGTCTAATTTTAATATATAAAAGTGGCAGTTTCATGTGGTTCAACTTAACATGATGATTTCATTGCTGTTACTTGTCCCCAGATGGATCTTATGCCTTTTGAAGGCAGACACAGTCTGCTCTTTACTGCCCTAATCTAAACAAGTTGGGAGGGCCTTGCTTACTGCTTGTTCACTCTTGGTAGATGGTTTTGGTCTCTAGCCAACTTGTTCCTTAGTGCCTGCCCTCTTTCATACACATATTTCTCAGAAGGCAGTGCTCCTGATGGTCCCGAGCTGCCATGTATTGTGTGGTTGAGTCTGCTGTGCCTCCCCATCTCTTCCTGGACATCCTACTGACACACAAGTCTCCTTAGTCCTGCTGGACCGGGCCTGGGAATCTCTGGATTTGTCAGCCATCTTCTGGTCGAGGAGCATGATGTAAGGAATGAGGTCCAGCAAATGCCAGCCACTGCGTATTGAAGGAGTCCACTATTCCTTTGCCTTGGCCCTTCCCTGGGGAGTAGACCTCTGTTATGGAAAAAAGATTGAGTTCTGAGAATTGTCCTTAGGACTAAGGGTTTATGGTGCAAGATTTCCTCTTTCCCGCGCCCAGCCTGTGGTTCCTTCACAGATGCTGCCTCTGGTTTGCTGGTTGGGGTTTTGCACTCTCTTTGTTGTAAAGGTTCCTAGGTTTATTTCCAGGCAGAAAGTGGGGCAGCTGTCAGCCAAAGGCTTCCTGTTTTGATGGAGAAAAGTTTTGTTACAAGGAGGCTGCTTATTCATCCCAGCTGCCCGGCTCCTCATGTAATGTAGAACTAGGTTCTTACCTGTGGGAGCTCAGTTGGGTATTGACATGTATGGGGATCAACTGTAGGCCAGAAGTTTGTGTTTCCCCACTTCCTGAGATGCCCAAGGGAGAGGCTTGCTAATATGGTGGTGGTGAGAAGCCCTTCCACAGATGGGGTCTACTCATGACTGATGTGGCAGTGCTGGGTTGATCGTTTCCCTAGGAATCCTTGGATCCTTTCCTGAGGACCTGGGGGTGGGGACCTGGCTTTGCAGTCTGTAATTGAAGTTTTGCATTTTTGGAAAAGCCCACAGATTTGCATTGGGGTTCTGCATCTTCTCAAAGCAAAATTTCTAAGTGTTCTTGCCTTTGAGGCCTTGAAGAAGTGAAGAGCACCCCAAAGGAGAAGCCCACCTCTTCCAGTGAGGGTGGGAGGCAGAGTGAGCGCAATTATGCCAACAGCAGCCTGAGAGCTTTGTGTAAATCGTGGAAGAGGAAGATCGGGTTTTATGTGAGCCTCAGAAACAGGAATTTCTGAAACTGTGGGCACTGGGCTGCAATGCCAAGCTGAAGGCGGTGCGGAAGCATCCTAAGACTGAAGAGGCCACACAGGCCGTTGGGTAGTAAGCCCCGTGGGCGGAGACATTGACTGCAAAGATTTTAGCACACTGCCTGGTCCTCCTTTCTCAAGGACAGGAATACAGGAAGGGAGTGAGGCTCAGCTGGGGACGTGGCATTGACTTGCCCGGCACATGGGAACAACAGGCAGGTCCTCCCACCTCCCCTGAGGTGGTTAGGCCACAGAAACACTGGGATCCAGGTTAGCCCCACAATTAACAGAGGGACTGAGCGTGAGACTGGGCCTGGAACTGGTTCCATAAGGCCCTGTCAGAACAACAGGAAACGATATAGTGAAGTATCAGGTTTGTTGTAATGTGTCTCATTATGCAGCCTAGGCTAGTCTGGATCTTTGAAGTTTTATGTAGCCCAGGTTGGTGTTAATCATGAGATGCTCCTGCCTTGGCTTTTTAAGTGCTAGGCTAACAGGCAGGTGCCACAGCACACAGCCTGTGATTTTGTTTCTGGAGCATCAGGTACTTCCAGCTGAGCTAAATAGAAACATGGTACACAGAACTGTGGAACTGTCGCTGGCTCCCATGATGAGGTGATTGGGTCTCTGTGTTTTGGTTAGGGTCACTATTGCTGTGATGGACACCAGGACCCAAAGCAACTTGGGGAAGAAAGAGTTTATTTCATTCTCAGTTCTGTATAACAGTTCATCATCGAAATCATTGAAGGCAGGGACCTGGAGGCAGGAGCTGATGCAGAGGCCACGGAGGAGTGCTGCTTCCTGGCTTGCTCCCCATGGCTTGCTCAGTCCACTTGCTAATAGAACCAACAACTGCCAGCCCAGGGATGGAACCACCTACAATGTCTGGACCCTCCCCAATCAATCACTAATTGAGAAAACGCCCTACAGCTGGATCTTACGGAGGCATTTTCTCAATAGAGGTCCCTCCTTTCAGATGACTCTAGCCTGTGTCAAGTCGACCTAAAATTCCCCAGCACACTCTGGCTCTGACTCTGTATTTCCCACGCTGCCCTACTTACTCCTTTTCTCACTAGGAACTGTTACAATGACAAAATAGTTATGAAAGTATATCCTTCCAGACTCTTCTGTCTCGTTGGTCCAGGTTGGGTCCCTGTGGTAGGGACTTGCCCTGCACTAGATTGGCTCGACTTGGTTCCCAGAACCCATGAAACTGAAGAGTTTTTTCCAGTAAACCCACTGGGCCTCCCTAAAGTTCAGGGTAGGACCAGGTTTTTTGGAAGCACTAGAGCCTGTGGAATGGCCATGAATAAGTCATGGGTGACTTCAGAAGATAGAGAAGGGACTGGCAGGAGGTCCCCAGCTGTCCCCACACCTCACCAACTCCTGGGCACAGTCTTTACTTGGTGCTTGTGTTCGATTCTAGAGTCCCCTCTGCAATGTGTATTAGCCAGGAACGGAATTTATAGAATGAGTCTCTTCCTCCCTCACTCCTTTTCCTCCTTCCCTCCCTCTCTTCCTCCTTCCACCCCCTCCCCCACAGATAGGATTTATTAGAATAGCTTACAGGCTGTGGTCCAGTCAGTCCAGCAGTGGTAGTTGTCTTAGAGTTTTATTGCTGTGATAAGGCACCGTGACCATGGCAACTTTTATAAAAATACATTTAATTAGGGCCAGCTTACAGTTACAGAGGTTTAGTCCATTATCATGACAGGAAGCCTCACAGTGTGCAGGCAGACATGGTGCTGGAGAAGGAGCTGAGAGTTCTACATCCCGATTGGCAGACAGCAGGAAGAGGACTGGCTTGAGCTTCTGCAAGTTCCCTGATTATTTTCTGGTCTGCACCCTCTAGCTGTGATCACTCTTGTCTTTGTTTGCGTCCTCTCTGGGTAGAGGATGGCCCAAGAATGCCATAAATAGAAGCCAGGTCTTCTCTTTCTTTGCCCCCTCTCGTGTGTGTGTGTGTGTGTGTGTGTGTGTGTGTGCTTGCTCACACACGTACTTATTATATGTAAGTGTCCCTCTCTATCATTTTCTGCTCATTCTCTTGAGATAGGGTCTTTGACTGAACCAAAGCTTGCCTTTTGGGTAGACCAGCTGCTCAGGGCACTCTGTCCGTCTCTGCACCTCATTGCTGGGTTTATAGGCACACAGGGTCATGCCTCCCTCCGCCCCCATGGGAAATTGTACTCAGGCTCTCATGCTTGCAGAGCGAGCACTTATTTACTGAGCCACCCCCAGCTTTGCTTTTTAAGTTTTAACATTTAAGATACATAATAATACCACACCCCATTCTTGTTTTGAGTACTCGTGTGGTGTTCAGATTTGAGAAGAGCAAAGGGAAAAGTCTACAGATGTAGTTCAGCACTTCCACAACTCAGAGAAAAGCACTGTGAAGATTTTGGTGTATTTCTTTCTAGTCATGTCAAAATGTGTGGACATATACTTCCTTTATGTGTTTGGAGCATGTGTGTACAGCTTAATCTCCTGTGTTCTTTGAGCATCAGGTTTGGAGTCTTTTCCAGAGTCTTTCTGTGTATTACTTGACCACACCATCCTTCACTACCGTGTGCTTTCCTGCCTCAGGGATAGACCATGACTTCCTTTCTCATGCTGAACAGCGTATGGCGAGCATCCTTGAGTATTTTCATAGAAAACAAGTTCTGGGAGTGAAAATGACTCTCTGATCCACTCCCAATTGAATGATTTCTCCATGCTCAGAGGACAGACTAAAGTGCTCTAATCTGCTTGGAGTCAATTCCAAAAGCATTCTCCATCAGTCAGTACTATGGCCAGCCGCATGGTGGTGGAAGATCAGACACATGCTCAGGGACTTGCCAGTACTACGTGGTCATCATTTGTGCAGTGTGCTCTCGGCGGTGCCCTTGCAAAGAGAAGCCACCCCTGGGTCCTCTGGGGAAATGACACAGCACATGGCTAAATAAAAACCTCTGCATTCTCCTTGCAGCGGGAAGATGCCCGAGGTTGACTATGTGATTCTGTCTGAGTGGTTTGATTGGATCATCAGGAACATTGATGTCTCCATTGATCTGATAGGTAAGGCAGACTCTCCCTGTCCCTTCCCTGGAGGATCCCCTGGGTACAGCTGGGGTCTGTTTGTGAGGTTCCACCATCATGATTCTTCCTCCCTCACAGTTTCCCAAAGGCAAACAGAATTTCTTCTCCCTGTGAAGGAACTCTGGCCATGGTTCCTTAAACTTTCTTCCCCTGGGCCAACTATGTCCAGGCCCCTGATATGTTCTGATCTGATGACTTTTCTGTGTTGTGTGGGAGGGACTGATGCCAATGGCTTCCCGGACCCTGTCTAGGAATGGAACTCCTCTAGGCTTCATGATGGTCCCGTGGGGTTGAGGACATGGCAGTGGAAAGGGGATTGGGGGCTGAGGGTCTCTTTGTACAGGAGACTCCAGTTAGGTCCACAGGGGCTAGTGGAGACTGAGCAGGCTTGGGCCAGGGCTCCTGCTATTGCTAATAGCCTCTCCACCCAGCCCTCGTGTTGTCCTTGTCTTTGCTCTCACCAGGAGCACAGCAGTCAGAGCCACTTGTGTTTTTAAATCTCAGTTTATCTCCGAACCACTCCTGAAATCTGCTACCAGAGATTAAAGATGAGGTGCAGGGAAGAGGAGAAAGTCATTCCGCTGGTAAGAGGCTAGAATCACTTCCCCTCTTCTGCTAGCCCTCCCCTCCTTGCCCACCATAACATCATCAAGGTTATCTATAGCAAAATGTAGGAAGTAGAGCCGAGGGCAAACTCTAGTTTCCTCTGTGGCTTTGGAGTCCTTGTGGGTGCCACGCTGCTCTGTTTCCTGTGGTTCCTGACTCAGGCTTCAGCACACCCATGATTAGAGGAACACATGCATGTACACACATGCACACACGCATGCACACACACACCATGGATATGCACATTTGCCCTTGTACAGTAGTTTGTCTTCACACACGTGCACACATACACACACAGACACACACACACACCATGGATATGCACATTTGCCCTTGTACAGTAGTTTGTCTTCACACACGTGACGTGCACACATACACACACAGACACACACACACACCATGGATATGCACATTTGCCCTTGTACAGTAGTTTGTCTTCATACACGTGCACACACACACACAGACACACACACACACACACACACACACACACACACACAGCATAGATATGCACATTTGCCATTGTACAGTAGTTTGTCTTCACACACATGCACACATACATACATACACACACACACACACCATAGATATGATATGCACATTTGCCCTTGTACAGTAGTTTGTCTTCACACACACAGACACACACACACACACAGCATGGATATGCACATTTGCCTTTGTACAGGAGTTCCTCTTTAGCTGTGATGTCACTTCCCCCACCTTCCTTCCACTGCCCTTCTCTTGCCCCTAGGCCTCTTACAGTGACAGCCTGCAGGACAGCACGCTGACAGTGTTTGTTCCCAATTTCCTTTACATTGTGAACTCTTTTAGATTGGTCTTACTTCCTCTGTCCTTCAACATGTTTCCTGGCCGGGCACCTAGGAGTTGCTTGGGTAACGTCGGACTGCACACCTTATGTGTACGGCTGCCCTTGAAGGACAGACAGGGCTTGGCAAGCTCTTTTGGGACAGCATGCTGCTCTGGACTCAAGACTGGCTGGGCTGGGGGTCCAGAAAGGCCTGTCTAATACCTAAATCCCAGCTGGGTTTTGCCTTGGCCCAGCCACAGCCACAGCCTAGGCTGGGCTGTCAACAACTCAGATGTCCCCAAGAAATGTCATGTCTGGAGTCCTTCCAAGCCATTGTCCAAGGGGTTGAACTAATGGTTTTTTTTTTTTTTTGGTTTTTCGAGACAGGGTTTCTCTGTGGCTTTTGGTGCCTGTCCTGGAACTAGCTCTTGTAGACCAGGCTAGCCTCGTTTTTTTGTTTTGTTTTTTGTTTTTTTTTTTTTTTGGTTTTTCGAGACAAGGTTTCCCGAACTAATGGTTTTGACAAGGTCTTTAGGACAAGCTTGCCTCCAGTGGCTATGAGAGGCGACAGCATGGTTTGTAGGCCAGCTTCTAGGATGGAGGCAGAGGTTGCTGGCGGAGGTGCCCGGGCAGCTAGCATACACAGGCTGAATGCTTGAGAGTGTAAGTGGGCTGGGCTTCCCAGCATGGAAGTAACAATGGCTTGGAGGCCTCTGTCTCCTCTCCCTTGTGCTGCCCACAGGAGTGGTCCTTACGGACTGGACAGTCTCTGTAATGAGTGGTCGACAGGGAGAGCTGAGTAAGGGGAGAGGTTTGATTCAGTCCTCTTGGTGATAAGCCAGCCGGAAGGTATAGTGGCGCTCAGTGCTGGGACACCTATCATTGGCAGCTCTTCATGGTGGACCTAGGTCTCTCACTAGAGATGTGGCAAGAAACGGGAGGTGCCGGGTGGGAGGTGTACCTTTAACACTCTACTAGGGAAGGCCAGTGGGTGGTTGGGGATGCACTGGCCACTTAAGCCATAGGCTTTTCATACAGCCATGTTGAAAAGGGTCCTTTGTTCATTCACTTTCTAATAGTCCTTGAGAATTCTGACCTGCCTAGTAGACCCATGAGACCCTTGGTGGGTGGGCTTTTCTCCCTTCCCACTCGCCACAGCCTTTGTGTTTCTGTGGCAGGAATACCTCAGAGCTGTTCACCGCCTCTATGAGGAGTGGCTGGTCACTGGTAGCCTTTTCCCGGCTGCAGCCCCTGTTCTGGTAAGTCAGTGTCTCTCCAGGAATGGAGACTTTTCTATGGGGAGAAAGCCCAGAGAATGCCACCCATTCCATGGAAAAGAGCTCTTTCTCTCTCTGCCCCGTTTCTGGACAGATCTCAGAGGGACTTGCTCAGACTTGAGAAAAGACTGGTTACTTTAGTAACATGTCACCCACACATCCAGTACCTGAGCTGCCTCTGGACCTGCTTTGCTGGTGGGTGACACAGAGCCCATTCTGATGGTTAGGTGACTCGTTGTCTTCAGAAGGCCTGTCAGCGACTGCTCAGGAGGTGCTGAGGGTGTGGAGTGCCACGCTGCCGCCTGCGCATTGGAGTGACAGTGTCCTCCCTATCACTGCTCCTGCTTCCTTAGGCAGGCAGGCAGCTACTACTTGAAGCAGTCACATGTCCAGTAGGGGATCCTGAGCTTTTGTTTATGGCCTTAGGCTGTGGGCCACATAGATACTCTGGCCCTGAGAAGCAGGTGGCAAGGCTGCAGCAAGGGACATTTGCACTGTGGGAATGTTCAGAGTTTGTTTTCTTTCCCTGTGAAAAGAAAACCTGAGGGGGTTAGGGAACTATCAAGGGGTCAGAAGGCTTTCTAGATGTTTGGTCCCCTGGCTTCATTCCCAGCACAGCCCCGACACCCGGCTCCAGTGAAGAGAAAAGGCACTGATACTGGGATGGACGCTTGGGTGAAAATTCAGCAGAGAGCGTAGAGTCCTGGAGCTTGGAGCGATGTGGTTTTGATCCTTGTGGCCTTTTAGCCTCTTGCACTTCCCCAGGGAGGAAGGAGTCACTCAGTGCAGCCTGTGACCTATTTGCTTTATTTCCAGGTGATTGAGGCAGACCACGACTTGGAGAAAATGTTAGAACTCTTTGAACAAAACCGGTCCCGGATATTAACTCCAGAGAATTGGAAGCATGGCCCGTAGGACTGGACATGGCTGCAGTCTAGAAGACTGTGCCAGGAATAGCCCAGCAGGGCCAAGGTAGCTGTTAGGAGCCTTTGGAAGCGTCTACTCTCAGGAGGTCTGTTACATGCTCAGATCTATTTTCTTTATGGTTTTTCCATTATGGGACAATGGCTATTGTCGTCAGATCCTTGCAGCACACATTCCCCCTGGTGCCCCTCCTGGTGGCTTCCTGAGGCTGAAGCCCTTTGGAAAAACACTTGCTACATGCTGGTGTTGTTTTAGCTGCTATGCGTCAGGCCACCAGTGGGGCAAGGAGCCCTCCTCCAGCCTAGGCAAGGATTTAAAGCTCAGAGAGGTGTGGGGACTTTTCAAGGTCACATAGCCAGTGCCTAGTGGAGCTGGCACCATTCAGACACCTGGCTTAGGCTGCCTCCTCCTGAGCTGTTCCCCTCAGCCCTGCTGCTCTGAGCTCTAGCCCCCACACCCTTCATCTTTGTGAGAAGAGCTGGCAGTATGGATTCCATCCCATTTAACTCCTGGGCAAGTTTCAAGGAGAACCAACGAGACTAATCTTTGGCACACCTCTGTTATTTGGCCAGAGCCCAGAGTTTTCTGGCACAAAGGAACTGAAGCCTCTGCCCCTTTGTCATCTACCCCTCAGCGTCCGTAGGGGAATCCTGCATTGGCCTTGGATGGTGCCAGTGTCTTTGAGGATGAAGGCCCTTCCCAGACTGCTGCCAGTTACATGCCGTTCTGTGTCAGAAAAAAGACTTTTGGGACTTGGACACTTTGCCCTGTGCTGAATGAGGCCAAGGGCAGCGAGCTGTGCTCCCAAGTCTCTATCACTCTCCATCCTTTGTGTGAAGAACAGGGCCTTTGGAATTACTGAGTGTTTGTGCCCCAGGGAGAGAGACATAGTTGGCCTTAACTCTTAAAGTGTGTTTCCATCTGAGCGGACGTCTTGGCCCACAGAGCATGAAGACATCTCTGTGGATCAGAAAATACCTTAGCTTTGCTGGGCCATAACTGCACACAAAAGGTATAGCTGCTGCTTGAACCAGTCGAGACCAAGAGAAAGAAATACCATTCCTCTGGGGAGAGTGGGACTGCAAAGTCAGGGTTTGCAAAATGAAGGCATTTGCAGTCTTGCTGCTCTTGATGCTCTGGAGGTGGTGGAGTGCATCTGGAGAAGACGATGCAGACTCGGGACGGTTACCATGTACTCTGGAGAAATTCAGCATGGTGGGCTGCCGACGAGTGAGTGGCAGATGGCCCTGCTCCGCCTCGCCTCTCTGTAAGTGCCCGGAATGCCAGTTGGCCACAGAGAGGGCCAAGACTCCAGCTGATGATCCCTCCTTGGGCCCTTTCTGTAGTACGAGGGATAGCAGCTAAGGGGACCATCCATCGGTACTTGCAGTCCAACAGGGATAGAGGCAGGAACCTTTGTGCCAGCAGTCCCGGCGTGGGGGCATCTTCAGATTTTGCAAATGAACAGTCCAGCACCTGCCCCTCTACTCAATCAGAATACTTGTTTTGGAGAGAAATGTGATTTTTTTTGTTCTGTGGTAGCCAATAAATTCTACATCTAAACCCCGATGTTAGTTTTCTCTTTCATTTTCTTCTCTTTTTTGAATCAGTCTTACTGTATAGCCCGGATTGGCTTCACATTTCCTACATAGCCCAGGCTGGCCTTGACCTCTCAGTAGTCTTTTTGCCTCAGCCTTCTGGGTGCTGAGATTAGGTTTTCATATCACTCAGGCTAGGCTGGCCTCAAACTCAGTATGGAGCTGAAGCTGTTTTTGAACTGATTTTCTGGCCTACACGTGAGTGCTGAATGCACTCAGGTGTCTTACGACAGGCGTCAATCACCACATTTGGCTTCCTGTCTTTCTCTTTTGTGCCTTGGCTCCAGGCAAATTTATTTGCTCTTGAGGAGGCTGGAGCGGCCTGTCACTAACCCAGACCTCACAAACCGGCAGACTCAGTTTCTTGCTTCTCAGGTATTTCTCCTGTTTACTTTTGATTTCTTATGGAGTTAACTGTTTCCTCCAACCTAGGCAGGCATTTTAGTTCCCAGCACTTGGGACCCCATCCGTCCGCTCATCTCTTCTAGTTCTCCAAGGGAGGCTGGATTGGAAAGGAGGTGGGGGTGAAAACACCAGGCATGGTTCCTGAAGTTCCTCTCTGGCCTTCTCTGTTTGAACCTGTCCTGCTCCTTCAAGGCAGCTTTCTGGTCTGACGCCTGGCTCCACATTTGTCCGCTGCAGCCTGGTATATTTCTTGTCCAGAGAACCAGTTATGTTTTCTGGGCCCTCGAGAGAAACTGCTTTCACTAGCTGTCCATGTACTTAGCTTTGGGAGAACAATGGGGATTAGCAGGGAGGTGAGACACAGGATAGTCAAGGACGGCTTTGGTCTCCAGAGACTGGGGAACCTTTGCTTTCAACAGCTCCTAAGGTCGCTGTATAACCTATGACCTTGACCTTTAAGGGAGGGGGAGTTAGTTAAAGGTGCTGCCTGGGAAGAGGGTTCCAGGGCTGAGGCCAGGTACTTAGTTGTCATCCATCTCCTGCATAGCACCAGGGGAAGGACAGTTTTCTTTAAAAAGAGAACTACATACTGTTACAGGTTTTCTATTCTAAAGTCTCACTCACCCCTGTTGGGCTCTATGCTGGATCACCCTCTGGAGAGGGACCAGCCCTGACGCTGGACCCCTAATCTCAGGTAAGTAACTCAAGACACTCAGGAACAATTCAGAAAGGGAGGGGCTGGAAGGATAAGAGACAAGAGTCCCAGTGAGATAGTCCTGAGGGAGAAGACGGTCCCTGGACTGTAGCCTCAGGCCCTGTGTGACATCACAGATCCATGCCTTAGCCTTTGCCCAAAGGTCTGTTCCTCTTCAGAAGCAGAGCTGTATAATAACTGTGGGTGGCTGTATTTCTTGTGTGGGTCTTGCACATCCACAACTCATAGAATGGCTTTAGCGTGGAGTCTGGTTATTTCCTTGCACGATGGACATTGGAACTGAGCCTCTCTGGGCACAGTGCCCCCTCCCCACCCCCCAAAAGAGAAACCTTGGGGGTAAGAGTCAGGATGAATTCATAATATTGCCTAGTGAGTTCAGTCTAGCTGGAGGTTGATTCTGACTTCATCTGCTACAGACTATGGTCAGCAATCATCCCCTGCCTTGCCTTCCTGGGCGTTTGTCCTCATCACCTTGTGGTTACCATCTGCCTGTGGTTGGTAGTCACTGAGAGGAATGGTTGGTGGGTAGAGTCATGATGGGTAGGGCTTGGTGGAGAGGGCCAATGGGTAGGGTGGTAGGTTGAACCCGGTGCATAGGATGATGGGTAGGGTAGAGGATACAGGCTAAAGCCTGGTGTTCTGTGAGTCTGTATAGCCCTCTTTATCTCATCCCCTCTTAGAAAACCCATCCCAGGACAGACTATCTGGTTCACCTTCCCTAGAGTGGCACACGTCCTCTGGACAGAGATATTCAGAGACCCCCTTGCCTTGCCCACAGCCACAGCCACTTAGAGGTCCAGGAGAGTCCTGTTCAGGCCATTCAGATTTCTGTGAGATATTTATATTTGCTTTCTGGCAGAGGGAGGGGGGTATCTCTTCATTTTGGGTCAGGAACCACCAGTTCATACATACCAGTTCATTTTTCCAATGGCAGAATGGAGACAATGTGGTAGTCAGAGTCCAGAGAGACAATATACCAACCCATGTCCTTGGAATTTCTGGATCTGCCATGCCAGAAGTCTAATTTATCACTTGACAATTTAGTTACATGAACCAGTTAGTATTCGTTTATGCCTCTTGCAATTGAGTAAAGGGGAGGGTGATGGTCAGGTGATGGTCAGGGGGTCAAGCTCTCCCCTTCAATAGATATGCTACCCTGCAGTCACTCCTCAGGTCCTGGGGTGTCATGCTGGGTGTGGCAGTTTTGTGGCTGAGGCTGTGATAACAGGGTGGTCACTCTGGGATTTCTTGGTGATATCCTGGGCAGCCACAACTATGCTACAGCCCTGTAGGCCAAGGTGTGCCTAGCCTTCAAGTTCACGTCCATTAGCCTTGCCTAGAAAAGGGCTCCTGGGCTCCAGAGAGTTAGCTTGGGCTTGGGAAATACTCAGCTCAGCAGAACAGAACAAAGGATACTGGATCGTCTCCCTCTGATGATAAAGCTGTGGCCTTCTTGCTCATGTCCAGTCCCTGATCAACCATGCTAGCATCAGAGGATGCAGATAGGAACACCTGGGCATGCGTGTGGGCTATGTGAGTGTGTGCAACACAAGGGTGTGCAGATGGTAGCCCTGCATGCAAGGGCTACTAGTATGGCTATTTGAGTAAATGTGTATGAAGCTCTAGGAGGTGAGAGTTGACCAATGGTGCCATATGAGTGTGCGTGTGATACCCTAGCTATACAGACTTGGTTGGAGTAGATGCAGGCTTAACCAGGTGACGGTGGATGTGGCACGAGGTGGCCATAGTGAGCTGTAGCCTTACTAGTGTCTTGTTCTCCCCCTTTCTGTGTCCATCCTTAATGACTCAGTCACTGTGTGGCTTTGCCTGCCAACAGTTGTGGCTTCCTGGTGTGAAGTCCTCCTCTGCTCAGAGAGCCTGCTTGACAGGAACCAACTCTGTGAGGGGATGCCTCCAAATGGTGCTGCTGAGAGAGTCAGGTATGAGTGACTTCAAGGCATAATGTGCCATGTCTCTCGGAGCGCTAGTGGGACAGAACTTGGTGCCCAGATCCTCCCAGGCTTCCTTCCCCTCCTTTCACTGCGCTGAGGCTACTTCCCTAACCAGTCCTTTGGACAGTATGGCTGTGCTCCAGCATCTGGTCCTGCTACCTCCCGTCATACCATCTGGATGCTGGACCATAACATCCCATCTCCTGGAGATTCCAGACACCTCGCTGTTCTCCCAGGGCCTGTTTCCTAGAAAGAGAGGAATCGGACTCCTTGTAGGATCCTGCAATCCCGAGCATGATGCCCACTGCCCATGGAGTGTGTGGATGTATTTAGAATGAGTGTCAGTGTAGGTAGGTGGTCTGGGTGGGAGTCCGCACGTGGCTGGAACCATTACCATGAAGGAGGAGGAGCCCCAGAGTGGAGCATTGTAACATACAGAACAGAGCGGGGAACAGAGGGGAAAGTGTTTTGCATATAGAAAGAACATAGCCAACAGGAATTCCCAGAAATGGGGACTGAGGGAGTCTCCACTAGAAGGGAGTGAACAGGTTCAATCTCAGGGAATGTTTCAGTGGCAGAAGACAAACCCAGGATCCAAGTGTCAAGTTCAGCATACAGCTTTGCATGTCCCACAGCAGGAGTTTCCTCATTCTGGGATAGACTCTGTGACAAGGAACAGTGGCGGCAGCGAGCCAGCAGGTGGCAGTGTGGGCTTGAGTGTGGACAGCGCTGGATGGCAGACCTACATTTCTCCAGCAGGGACATGGAATTTCCAGAAGGAGCCTGTGGGTCCATCTTACAACTGCCCGCCCCCCGCAGGGTGACACCCCGATTTCCGGGCGTGATCTTGGGGGCTCAGCCTATGCTAGTGCACCTAAATATTAGTGAAAGGGAAACATGTCCAAGAAAGGAAGTCAGGCTCTTACTGTAAAGAGGTCACCAGGCAAAACCTCCATCTGAAGGGCGATGGGAAAGGGGAGTGCTTCTGCAGAGGGGAGCAAAAAGCATATTTCTGTCTGAATGCTATTTCCTATTTTTCTTGGCAGGATAAGTGTTTGGAGTTACAGAGGGTTACATAGCAAAACCCTGTTACAAAACAGAACAAAACAAAACAAAACAAATAAGTAAAAGCAGAGGAACACAAAAGGAACTCCTATGAAACTGACCATGCAAACACCCCTGGCTTCCCGAGCACAACCTGGCCTCACTGGCTCAAACCCAAGGTGTAGCCAGCTGGGCCTGTCAATATTCAGAGGCAGATTTAAGATTGCTTCCATTTAGGGGGTTCCTTTTCTCTCAATTGGCAGCCATCCGGAGCCTCAGTGCACGCCTTTGAAAGTTACTTCTCTCTGCATCTCTGTTGATACGATGTATTTATTTTGAACATAGTAAAGATACATTGCTGCTTATTCAGCCTAATCCAGGAAGGAGAAAAGCTGTTCTGTAGATCCCTCCGACATGATGAGTAGGCAGGGATGGTTTTTCTCCCCCCGCCCCCAGCACTTTCTAGAGCCACAGAAACAGACTGCATTTCTTAAAAAGCGTCTAGTCCCTGGGGTGCATCTGAAAGGCGATACAGTACAACAGACATATTTCTGCCTAGAAAGCAGAACGCTAGCAAGGTGGGCAGAACTGCTTGTAAACACAGTTCCCTCTCCCAGGTGGAGACTGTGACTCTAGCAGGCTGCTCACAGGATGCTACAGAACGGTGGGTGGGTCCCTTTCGGCTCTGCATCAGAATAAATACTATTTCTATAGAAAATAGAATTCAAAATAGCCATTCTTGTCACCCTCTGCTTAAGAAAGGGACTGCTGAATTTTCTTAGCCCTTCGTTGGAAAAGTTGAAATGTGGGAGGAGGGTCAATGGGGGTGGGTCTGCTGCTTCGGGATAAATGACAGACAAAAGGTGGGGAGTGGGGAAGGCAGGGTGTCTTGCTCCCTGCCAGCGGCAGTGCCAGCAGGACACTCCTCAAAGATGCTTAGCCATCACCTTGGGCAAGCTGGGTCTTTAAAGATCACCTCTGTCACCTTATATAGTCTTTGATGGAGTTTGCTGGAGTTCACAGGCCAGGATCTGAAACCTTCTCCAGCCAGCTATCTCCACATACCTCCTTCTGCGACAGGATGCTGGCAGCAGACAGTAGTCTTCTCAGAGTGGCATGGTGTTTTTTTTCCCCATGGGGTCCACATTCCTTTTATTTTTGTCTGTGCATATGTCCCAGAGAGACAAGGCCAGAATTCATCAAATCAGTCCCCAGCCATGAGTTGCCACCCTGGATGACAGCTTGAAAAGCTCTTGAAAGCTCTCAGGCTCAGGCTGCCAGGGCTGGCTGGGCATTGACTGAGCATTGGGCCATTCTGTGCCTAGAGTAGTGTCTGGGTAGCACTACCCATACCTTGTCTTCCTTGAACTCCCAGTCCTGGTATGGGCATGGGAAGAACCGTGACCTTCCTCCATGACACAGGCCCGTGGGCCTGTCCTCCCCCTGTACTTTGGGGTGGGTGTCTGAGCTAACCCACTAGCACCGCCAAGCTGAGGACATCGAGACAGCAAGGGGCTCAATGGGCTGTGAGGACCTCCAGGTCATGCCTAAGCCACCAGACCTGTTTTTCCACCGTGTAAGTGGCGGGATGGTGACACTGGGGCTCTTCTGCCCTGGAGTTGAAAGATAGGCACAGTGCGTAGAGGGGCCTCACGGGGACCTATCTCGGCTCCCAGTGGGACAAGCCCCCGGGGTAGGGCTTGTGGCAGCAGGTGGACCAAGCAGTTTCTGCAGGAGAATCAGATTGTGGCCACAGCCTAGAGGAAGCTGGGGAGAGGGAAGAAAGTAGGGCTTCCTACGTCACCTCTGCCCAGCACTGTTCAGAGAGGCACTACCACCAGGTGCAAGGCTGGGGTTGGGGGAGAGACACCAGATGGGGGACACTTCCTCTAAAGAAAACCTTCCCAGGTAAGTTTTGTAGTAGTGGGACCTGTGTCTATGCAGGTGTCTCTATGCGTGTGGTATGTGTCCGTGTGTGCACGTAGGATATGCCAGTGTATGTGTGTAGTCGTATATGCATGTGCGCCAGTTGTATGTGCACCTGTGCGCCCGGAGGAGATAGGGTAGCCTTGAAGGACCAGTGGGACTTATGGGCTGGGTCACTCACACAATCCTCTCAGGGCTGGCAGTTGGAGCCTGGGTTGGGGTGGTTGAACCCTGGGTGTTAGCTGGCTGTGGTTCTGGTCCTGGCAGTGGCAGCAGGTCAGATGGGGAGCCTGCTCCACACACAGCTTCGTAAGGTGGCAGCGTGTCCATGGAGACAGTGTGGAGGCCACTCTGGCCCTGGGTCCTCTGCTCCCGCTGATGGTGGCTGTGGCTGTTGCCTGAGTCCAGGACGCCATTCAGCGTGGGGCAGGAGCCGGTCAAGGAGTAAGGTGGCGGTGCATCCGTGGGGACGTATAGCTGAGTGGCCCCTGGTCCCACGCACTCCTCATAGCTGTGAGAGAAGAGGTTTTCACTCAAGGGTTATGGATCCTAAGACCTTAGGGCAAGTGGAAGAGTCTGTTCTGTGTGCTGAGGTGCTGCCCTCATTGTGGAAAACGGCCGGCCTCACACATGCTGGCTCCTATGAGACTATACCTGTCCCCAGGGAGGACAATCTGACACCCTTGAGACATGGCTCCTGTGTCGACTTAACCCCACATCCCATGTGAACCCAAGCGAGTCCCTACACACCTCTCTCTCTCTCTCTCTCTCTCTCTCTCTCTCTCTCTCTCTCTCTCTCTCTCTCTCTCTCTCTCTCTCTCTCTCTCTCTCTCTCTCTCTCTCTCTCTCGGGGTTTTAGATTCCTTGGAGCAAGAGCAGCCACTGGATAGGACCAGGCTGGGCACCGTGAATGGGCCAGGTAGGACCCCCTGAAATGTGTTCACTGCTGTCTTTGAGGTTTAGGAAGGAGCCCCTGGGGCCCTTGAAACCACGGCTGTAGGCTCAGAGCACCTGCTGCTTCTCCTAGCTCCCCTGGTGGGAGGGAAATGACACAGGGTCTGCAGTGGGAGGTGACAGGACTCTGACCCCTCTGCCCTAATGATGGGGACCGCACTGTCACTTCACCCGGATGCCCTAGTGAAGGCTGGCCATGATAATTCCTGTCCCAGTGCATGGGGCTTGGAATCTGGGCCTCTAGATGCCCCACTCGAAGAGCAGAGGCTTAGTGTCCAGCCAGCTTCCTTCTGTGCTCCTCCCTTGCCCTTACCACTGCCCCTGAGTCTCCTGGAGCAGTAGATGTAACTCCTTCAGGCTCTCTACAGTCTATTTCCTTGTGCAGAGTAGGATGGGCCACCCAATTTACTGCATTTCTCTTGGTGGGGAGAATGCACTGTGCGTAGTTGAGAGTGGGACCAGAAACCTATAGCTCCCGAGGGTGTGCCCCGAGGACAAGCCCACCTCCCTGTCCCCTAAGGAGTTCACCTGCTTTAGCCTGTATGGGGAAGGAACTGGGCTCTATAGGGTGTCTCTCTGTCCTTGTGGCTCATATAAAGTACAGGGCTGACAGGGGCTACTCTGATTGATGTAGGAGCTGCACAGGGATGGAGTCTGTGAGGAGGGGGGGAGGGTCTCTGTGAGTCAGAGCTGTCTAGGTTCATATCAGACAGGGGTAGCCTGATGAAAGCCTACCTGACTGGGATAACTGAGATTGGGACCCAGATGGCCTAAGGCAAAAAGGGTGCAGAAGGCAGGGACAGGATTGGAAAGGCAGGGTTGCATGCACACCATTGACACCTAACAGATGATAGGGGCTAGCCAAGCCTGGGGACTCTGTGGCTGCCCCTGCAATGTCTAAGAAAGACTGATCTCAGGGTAGGCATGGATTCCAGGGCGTCACAAATAGAAGCACTACATATTTCCCCCCTAAATGGACACTGATTCTATAGTCATGATCTCGAACACCCCACCATTCTCACCCCCAGGGAGATCCCTGGAGGGACTTAGAGGGGCTCTCCGAAACTTTCATGAGACTACCCCAAATCTACAAGACTCTCCTCCTCACCACCCGTCAGCCTGAAGAATCCCAGCTGGTCTCTGTAGTCCCTCCTGGTGACATTTCCTGAGTCATGTCCATCCTCAAGGGGACTTTCTTAGTCAGAGAGCAGAGGCTGTAACCATGCCCACTGGAATCCATTTGTATTTACACACGGGGAGCCGAGGTTCTTTCCATGAATAGGAGACCTTTTGATTCAGAAAACCCATTTCTCCCCCACACCATGAGGCCTCCTTACCCTGGTGGGGAATCTGGGTACAGCTCCCTGAGCACTGTGACATCCACGTCGCCATCGGAGCTGATGTCCAAGGGTGGGTGCCAGTCCTCAGCAGGGCTACAGGCGTAGGGCATCCTGCGGCTGGAATGGCTGTGCATGTAACCACCAGAAGCTGCAGAGAACAGAAGCGCAGGCAGCGCTAGGGACTTCCCTCACGGTAGCAGTCAGTCTGAGGCTCGGAAGTTCCCACGTCACCCCTCACCCCTTTACCAGGCCCTGCTGCCTCTGCCATGAGCAACACCATGAGCAACACCACCAGAAGGTGGGCACTGGGGGGTTCTGGGAGCTGAGTCACAGGGAGGAGACAAGGCTGGACCTATCCTGACGAGCTTCCAGGATGGATGACAGCTTAGCCCAGGGCTTGGCACTCACGGGGTGGTATGGGCTAAGCTTTGATAAGTTAGAAGCCAACAGTGGGAGAAGAGACATGTGCTCAGCACACACGTGACTCCAGAGACTAGTTCCCACTCCCCATACAGACTTCTCCTTACTCTTGGTCCAACAGCAATGGAAGAATCTAGATCAGGAACCACAGCCACGGGTCCAATTCCGGGATTATTCATGGGGACCGAGAAGACACTCAGAGGAATATACTGCAGACACATCCGTTCATTATTGGTGGCTCTGCCCATCTGGCAGGTCATGACCTTTATTCTATCCTCCACATTGCCTATATTTTTAAGGTTTTCTACAATAAGTGCATATTACTTTTCTACTAGAAAAAAATAAACCCAATAACAGGCTGTGCAAAGGAGCTGAGCCAAGATTTATTCCCCTTCAGGGTGTCGGCTGAAATATGGGAGCTTTGGAGTCATGTAGGAGAAGAGAGCCAGGAGAGACGAGACAAACAGCAGAACAGAAGCTAGGCCAGGGCCACTGGGCACTGGAGCTGGGGTCCTGCACTGCCAGAGTTGTCCAGAGGAATCTCTGGGCTCCAGCAGGGAAGAGCCACTTGCAGAGTTGGAGGTTGCTGCACCTCCTTTTGCAACGCCTCCCTGCTCCCAGTACCCTAACTTTGGAACTGTAGTTCTCACTCTGGTTCCAAGCCTTGCCACAAAGACTCATGAAGATCACTTCTTCCACGGCCTCTGGAAAACCTTCTTTGGTCTGGGTGCAGGTAGGGTGAACCACATACAGGCCCTGCTCTCGTGGATGTCAGCCCTGTGACTGAGGCTGGAGGCGCGGCTATGAGGGCGAGGAAGAAGGGGTTTCCCATGTCACTTTCCTGGTGGGAATAAGGAGGGCTGGAGATGTTTTCCAAGGGAAGTGAGCAGCCTTGGAGCCAGGCCCAGGCAGCTTCAGAACTGCTGCTGGGTAAGATCGAAAGGGTGGGTGCTGAAGGAGCAAGGCCAGGTGCATGGAGGAGGCAGGAGGCGCTGAGTGGGAGGAGCAGGAGGGCATGATGTACTGGGTCTACCTAGCACCATCCTGGGGTGAGGGATAGTTAAAGTGGTACCTGGACTCCTCATAGGAGTATAGGTCATGTTTGCCTGGTCCGGGCTCTACTCTTGTCTGCTAGGGAGAACTTAGCCCCTGGGGAGACTTGGAGCCTGGGCTGGCTGTCCACGTAAACTCGGGGCCTTGCCTGTCCTTGCAAACCTGCTGACTTTTCTTTTTAATCATAGCTAGTTTGGAGCATGTCACTAACTGGTCGTCTTTCTTCTATTGTGACAGACGACACTCCTCCCAGTGCTGTCTAAGCTTCTTGCTTCTCTCTAGACTTTCCCAGAGGAGCAACATCTAGGTCTGAACGGCCCTTGGCGCCTAAGTGTCTGTTGGACCTAGCCCTAAGGCCACAGGTACCCCTTTAGGAGTGTGCGGGGGTCAGTTCGAGTGCACCCAGGTCAGCGACCAGGGCTCACATCTCTAATCTGCCTCTTGCAAGAGGATGATCCCAGGTCCATTGCTCAACTGCTCCAATCTCAATTTTGGATCAGCAAATCAGGGGTGGGGAGCAGAGCTAGCAACTCAAGACCAAGGAAAATTTTGCATCAGATAATGCAGAGGAAGCTCCAGGCATCCATAGGTGATCTTATCCATCGGCCTGTGTCAGCTTCAGGTGTCTCTCACCTGCTGACAGGTGGCCCTCTATGTTAGCATCCGATGGTCCTTAACTGCTAACAGGTGGCCCACCCCAGCTGGCTCTTCCTTGCTCCCAGGCTCCTCTTGCCTTGGATGAGGAAGGCCTTTCAGGTCTCAGGTCTCACACAACACTTCAGCTACAGTGAGAAACCCCCCAGAGGCCTGCACCCTATGAGTCAAGCCTGCCTTTTTCTTCCCAACTGGGGGCAGGTGGGCTTTACGCTGGGTAGTGGCCCTGGCTGCTCCTGTGCAGACTCCTGTGGGCCTTGTTCCTGCCCTGGAACACTGTCTCAGAATCGGACCTTTCTGCTTCATTTAGATCATTGGTGGTCTCCATCAGGAATGAGACAGCCAAGTGGCCATGATCTATAAAAGGTCATGCATTCTGACATGACGGACACTCGGGGGACTGGTCCCTCTGCCCCATAGTCTCCACTGTGTGACAAGATACCCTGAAATAATGTGTTCTTTTTTCTTTGTGGGCTCTCAGTGATACATTTTTGCTAATCACTCATTCCAATACCCACTCACCCGCCAACCATCTCTCCATTCATCCACCTACCCAACTACCCCTGCTTACTCACAAATCCATCCATCCATCCGTCTGTCCGTCCGTCCATCCATCCATCCATCCATCCATCCATCCATCCATCCATCCTTCTATCCATCCATCCATCCATCCATCCATCCATCCATCCATCCATCCTTCTATCCATCTCTCCATCCATCCATCCATCCATCCATCCATCCTTCTATCCATCTCTCCATCCATCCATCCATCCATCCATCCATCCATCCATCCATCCATCCTTCTATCCATCTCTCCATCCAACCATCCATCCATCCATCCATCCATCCATCCATCCATCCATCTATCCTTCCACCCAGATACCAGCTGAACTCTGTCAGCCAGCATGAACCAGCAGTGACAGTGGCTGAGGAGTATGACACATTCTCCATCTGGCCTTCAGCCTCTCCCTAAGTCCTTCTCTTGATAAACTACAGGCTCTTCATGACATGGAGGACATGATAGTGGAAATCTGTGAACTCTTCCGGGTGGACCAGGATACTTTTGTGACCCCATGACAGACTCCTCCCCCCACCCCCTGACACCTCTGTAAGTCAGTCACAGTGACCAGAGCTCACCTTGGCCCTGCTCGTATTCTCGGTGTCGGCGCCGGCGGTGGCGGTGATGGTGATGGTGGTGGCGGCGGTGGCGATGGTGGTGTCGCTGGATCCGGGCCTGTCGGTCCCTTCTGATGCTTCCCACGATGATGGTAATGCAGGAGAGGGTGATGACCACACCTATGACAGCGCTTGCCACCAGCACCGGAGAGACCAGCAGGTGGTTGTGCTCAGAGCTCTCGGAGAATGTGGTGGGGTAGAAGTAGCTGGTGCGGTTGTATCGTGCTACTGCAGACAGAGAGAAGGGACACTGAGCTGGGTCCCAGGCCTGCCACACACCTTCCTCATTCAACCCTGCCACCCTGGGAGTCATTTATCCCTAAATAAGTGGAGGACAGTCAGGATCAGGCTTTTCATCTTGGTTGCTCCTGCTGTGGGGGAGGGGAGCACTATAGGGGCTTCTGGTGTGTGCAGGTTACCTTCCTTCATTTCTTCTGGACCTCTGCTCCAGGAGCCCCACTAGCCCACAGATAGGAAAACCCAGATAGGGCAATGGACCTGCTCAAGACAGAGCTGAGGCTCAATCCCAAGAATCTTAGTAGTAGACTGGGACTCTTTCCCAAAAGATGTCAGGTCGAAACATCTTTACCGAAGTCTTGAGAAGGGGTAAGTGTAGTGGCATTTTATTTGTATTTTAATAAATAAAGCCTGCCTGAGGATTAGAAAAGTAAAACAACCACACTGGCCAGCCTTGCAGACCAAGTAGCAATAATCTCAGTAGCCACACTAGTTTGCCGCAGAAACCAGGTAGTAGTGGTTCATGCCCTTAATCCCAGAACTAGAGAGGCAGCTCTCAGTCTCAATCTTATTCTGAGATTCCTGGAGGCAGGATCGCCATTTTCGACTGAGGTCAAGATAGGAGCCAGTGGCTGACTTCTTTGCTTTTTTGGTCTTCAGGTTGCACCCCAATATTTGCCTCTGAGTTTTTATTAACTGCATTAATAAGGCAGAATATAAGGACTTGGGCAAGGGTCTCAGAGAGGGATATAAATCAGCCAGAGCAGCCACAGGTACCTGCCACATGGTGCATGGAGAGCCATCATCTTAGTGAGCACCACTGAATTCCTCCAGCTCACTGAGGGTGGGTGGAGGTATCTCTTATCAAAGCAGATGGGGCTCAATGCTGAAAGAATCCATCCCATAGCTGACTAGTTACTGTGTGTGGCTGAGCTGATCTGAAAATGTGGCCCCCACGTCCAGAGGCCATGTCCCTCTCTAGCATCCCTGGCCCTTGGTGGGGACCTTTCCTGAGGTGTATCCACAACCTCTGGACAATAGTGGGGCACGGATTCTCAGATTTGTTGGACCTTGGGGGCATGGCAAGCATGATGAGAAGTCAGTTCGTTCCTGGACCCTGTTCTGAGAGGGGTTTCCATTTGTCTGCCCATGGCCCATGTTAGGTACACCCGTTGACTAGAACTGTAGGAGGTTTCCAGGCCTTGCATTTGAGAACCCGTTGTGTCCTCACGTCCAGCAACAGGCCAGGTATATCAAAGGTGCCTAATATGTGTGTGGTCTGAGTGAATCCAGAGAGGGTTTTAGCTGCTTTGGAGGCACGAGGCTTCTGTCTTGGGGGGCAAACGAGTGGAGCTTGAATGGTGACCTGCCTGGGTAGCTGCAGAAAAGCCTTTTAATCCATGTGAAGGTCTCTACATCTACCATCCAACGGTGACTGATTTTTCTCTTCAAATTCCTTCCCAGCACGTACCCTCAAGCCCCACTACACTCAGTCCCCAGCAAGGACAGGTGGGTAAGGGAAGAACTGGGTAGCTTAATTGGGTCTGGAACACACTGGGCAGCAGTTTGGGCTCACACTGGGAGCTTTGCAGGGTATTGCTCATCATCAGTAGGGGTGTGTGTCACTGTTATCCGTGCCTGATACACTTTGATTGCTGAAGTTCAGTATTAAAATCTCCCCTGGTGGGATGGACACCCCATGGTCCTAGCTGGGCATGCATGCCTCTCCTTGGCCCCCATTTCTTGTGTGTGTGTGTATGTGTGGGCACATGTGATCATGTGGAAACCCGAGGGTGTTGTCCATAATCACCTCCTATCACTCCTCCACTTCATTTATCAAAGCAGGCTCTCTCAATCAA
This sequence comes from Arvicola amphibius, assembly GCF_903992535.2. Lineage (NCBI taxonomy): Eukaryota > Metazoa > Chordata > Mammalia > Rodentia > Cricetidae > Arvicola > Arvicola amphibius. Next base: position 30,772,212 of record NC_052061.1, on the reverse strand, counting down.
ACCCAGAGCTTGCTGTTACGGCCCCTATAGGCTCATGTATTTGAGTGCCTGGTCATTAGGGAGTCATACTACTTGGCAGGGATTAGGAGGTATGGCCTTGTTGGAGTAGGGGTGGCCTTTGAGGAGGTGTGTCACTGGGGGTGGGTTTCAGGGCTTCTAATGCTCAAGCCAGGTCCAGTGTCTCTTCCTCTCTCTTCTTGCTGCCTGCTGATCTGGATATAAACCTCTCGCTCCCTCTCAGCACTGTGTCTGCCTGCAAACCACCATGCTTCCCACCACAAGGTTAATGTACTAAACCTCTGAACTGTAAACCAGCCTCAACTAAATGTTTTCGTTATAAGAGTTGCCATGGCCGGGTGGTGGTGGCACATGCCTTTAATCCCAGCACTTGGGAGGCAGAGGCAGGCAGATCTCTGTGAGTTTGAGGACAGCCTGGTCCACAGAGCTAGTTCCAGACAGCTATGACTGTTACACAGAGAAACCCTGTCTCAAAAAATTAGGAAGGGAGAGACACAGAAAGAGAGAGAGATGCCATGATCACAGTGTGTCTTCACAGAAATAGAACATTGGCTAAGACAGAGAGAGACCCTTGAAAACAAACAAACAAATGGACGAATGGTATAGTAATATTTTGTTTGTGCTTGCCTGAAGATCAGAGTACGGAGCTAGCCACATTAGTTAGCCATAGAGGTCATGCAATTGTGGTACATGCCTTTAATCCCAGCACTTGGGAGACAGAGGCAGGTGGATCTCTGTGAGTTCAAGGCCACCCTGGATTACACGAGACTGAATCAGCCTAGAAGAGAAACAGAGCCAAGTGGTGGTGGCTCACACCTTTAATCCCAGCACTTGGGAGGTGGATATGGGAAATGATATGGCTGTGGGGAGAGAGGAATATAAGACAGGTGAAGACAGGAACTCAGCATTCAGTCTGAGGATTTATAGAGACAGGATCTTGTTCCCTTGTTTCTGAGGATTTCAAAGAGGTAAGAATTAGCGGCTGGCTGCTCTGCTTCTCTGATCTTTCAGCTTTCACCCACTAATATCTGACTCCAGGTTTTTATTATTAAGACCAATTATAATTTGTGTGACAAATGAGAGAAAGGAAGAGAGAGAGAGAGAGAGAGAGAGAGAGAGAGAGAGGATGATGAAGTGCAAGTCAGAGCCACAGTGAGATGGGCTTCACACTCACTTGGATGGACTAACCAGTGAGATAGATAACACCAAGTGTTTCAGAGGGATGAGAATCTTATAAACTGCGCACAGGCATGTACACGCTATTGGCTGTTTTCTAAAAGTACTCTGGTCCTTCCCAAATGACTAAACATGATTTCAGATGACCCAGCTGTCTCCTCCTCGGCATATGCCAGGAAAATGAAAACACATCTGTGCAAATTAATATTCAAAATGATATCACAACAACCCCCAAAGGTGGAACAAAGACGTCTTCTTTCTCGGTCTTTAGAGTTCCCCTTAAAACCCACCCCCTCAGAGACGGCCAAATTTGGAGATCCAGGGGTGTTACCTTTGGGAGGTGGGGCCTCATGTGGGATCTGTTAGTCACTGAGGATATGTCCTCCAGGAAGATTGAGAGCTTCTGGTGGGCTCTCTGCTCTGATTAGAGATCTGTGCACCAATGCACGTTCCCACCACTGTCACCCACGTCAAGGAGTGGCTAAGGCTTCCCTATGGTATTTGCACTTGGAACTGTCAAAACCATAAGCTAAAGGAACCTCTTATTTTATAACATTAGGGGCTTCATACACACAGCCAGGGCAGAGTGACTTTACCCAGCCACAGAGTGTATAAAAAATGTGTGTTCTTCAAATGTCACTCATTGTGATCTCTCAAATCTCACTCATTTGTTTACTTATTTATTATGACATTGTGTAGTGGGGCTCCCTTACTAGTAGGTTAGCCCCTTGAAGACAGACTTCCTTCCCATCTGCCTTGCCTGACTCACTGAATCTGCACCTGGTCAAAGGCCAGGCACATAATAAATGCTCATTAAGTATCCGCAGGATGACGGAATGAACTGCGGTGGACTTGGTTGGCTCTCTGCTTTCTCTTAGGCTGGAATCCAGTTTCTCTTCTGTTTAACAGCTTGCATTTTAGACAAAGTGCCAACTCATTTTAACTGTCAGCTATTGTTTTTCTTTTTCTTCAAGATGCAGACGAAAGATGAAACACCTCTCCACCCACCCACCCCCACTCCAAAGGGATAATTTTAAAACTGTGTTGTCTGACCTCAACTTAGAGCAAATCCGCAGCATGCTTTCCACCACTTCACGTCTGTGCCAGTGACAGGCACTACTAATCGATCACGATTCTTCTCTGTTTGGTAGTCTTAGCATCCTTTTCCACGCGGTACTCCATGCAATGACTTGAGCTGCCCAGAGCCAGTCATGAAATCTAGTTTTGAGCCATCAATCATTCAGTGTGATACAATACGCCATGCTGTCCCTTCTAAACCAATGGTGATACTTTTGCTCTCACATTCAGAGTCAAGGGCAGAGAGTGTGGTGTCTGGGGCTTAAGCTACGGGCGGGACAGAGAGCTGAGGGCAAGAATCTTGCTCCTAGTGGGGCTCTAGACTGTCCCGTTCTGAAACCATATATGGGGAACGTTGGGGACACATTAGTCACACCCTGATCTAAAGCAGATGTATACGATACTAGAAAACTGTTGCTGTAGATGGAGGTGTGTGTGTATGTGTGTGTGTGTGTGTGTGCTAGCACGCATGTGCAGATATGCCCTGTCTGCTATGCTCAGTATGAAGATCCTACTGCCCACAAGGAGTCAGCCCCAAGGGGCTCCTTGAAGATGTCCCTCCCTCCACCTTACGGCAGGAGATGAGAGCCATGCCTTGTCTGCGGACTCCAGGCTCATCATGGGTTGGGTGGGAGAGGGCATCATCTCCCATGCCTGCAGATAAAGCCAGTTGGCGCCAGTGTCTCTTGCATGGCTGGCTGGGACATTAATCTCCCAGTCACCATCACCCACAGAGGAGGTTCTGCTTTAAATTATGGGAGCAAGGCTCACAATTTCCAAATGCAGGGCCATTTTATCAAGAAGATAAATTTGCCTGCAGAGCAAAACCATGACAGCCCCCTTCAAACCTCTGCCTCCCTGTCCCCTGCACCAGCTGCGGCAAGAACAGAGGAAGAAGACAGCTCTGTCTCCGCCCCTGACTTCTTTTCCAGGCAACTTCATGTGCTCATGACCACATTAACACCACCTCACCATGTACACAATTCCCTAATGGGTCACCATCCCTCAGGGCCAGCAGGAGTGGCAGCTGTTTCCCGACGACCTACCGTGTGGCTCCATCAGACCATCTCATTTAATTCAGTGATGAGGTCCTTAGGTGAGAGGTAAGGAAACAGCCACCGGGAGATTAAAAATTCCCGCCCCCCAAGGTTGCAGAGCACCACAGAAGGGGATCTGAATCAATGGGAAGCCAAAGCTCCCTTGTTGCACATTCAGATGAAGGTCTATGGATACCAGGGAGCCCATAGTTTCTCGTGAAAGGAAAATCTCTCCTGAAATGATGCCTGGCTTCTTCTGGGCTACTTTCTGTGTTGTCAGGCTGACCCAGGCTTATTCAGGCTGAGTGATCAGAACATGGCTGGTGAGATACCAAGCAGGCAGATACACATAGAAGAAGCAGTTGAACAGGGCTGGGCCATGAGCCACTGCTCTGTGGATGGTCACCTCTGGATTGATTCCAGAACACCCGGAGACATTCTGGACTACTGAGTGGGACCCGTGGGTGACTTGCAATTGCTGTGCTGTAGCTTTCCCAGGTTGAGCATTTTCTATGTATGCACCAAGCAGGCAAAATACTCTCTGCACAAAGGTCTAGCTCATTTAATCTGGGCTGTGATCCTTAGAGGCAGGTGTTGTCTTTCTGTACACTTAAGAGGCACAGGGCTGGTCAAAGGGATGGAGCCAGGGCTTGGGGTCAAACTGCTTTTTTTTTTTTTTTTTTTTTTTTTTACAATTCAGGAACCTGTGAGCCAAGAGCCAAGAAGCCTTAGTTTGGAGCTCTGGAGGGTGAGCACTTACCCTTTCTGTCTGTCACTCCCTCTACCCAGGGAGGACTAGCTCAGAAAGGAAGCCTAGGAGCCACCGGAATGGTACCAAGAGCAATCAGTGATTCACAGCCCTGTGTGCCTTGGAGGAGGATGAAGGAGCTGCTCTGTCTGGGTCAGTCTCACTCACCCATTGGCCTACCCTCCTGTCCATCACTCACCCAACTCTCCAGTCTAATTATAAGGTTCACAGACATGTGTAAGCCAGGCAGAGTATGAATATCGATCCAAGAGAGATCATCAGGTCTTATGGGGTTTTTGTTTGTTTTATTTTACTTCAAGATATCATGTCGCATCTTACTGTGTGGCCCAGGCTGGCCCAGAACTCACAATCTTTTAGCTTCCATACTGGTGTGGGATTGTTTGTGACTTACGCCTTCAAACAGGTCTGGCAGATTCCACTGCAGAAGAACTTGGGGCCCCTGATGAGGGTCCATGCAAGTGAGGAAACATGGGGAGTATAGGCTGCAGAGGAGACCGGTGCTGAGTAACCTTGGAGAGGCTGGCAGGGCCAGACCATGAGGGCTCTTTTTTTTTTTTTTTTTTTTTTTTTTTTTTTTTTTTTTTTTTTTTTGGTTTTTCGATACAGGGTTTCTCTGTGGCTTTGGAGCCTGTCCTTGAACTAGCTCTTGTAGACCAGGCTGGTCTCGAACTCACAGAGATCCGCCTGCCTCTGCCTCCCGAGTGCTGGGATTAAAGGCGTGTGCCACCACCGCCCAGCCCATGAGGGCTCTTAAAAGGCAAATAAAGAACTTCCCTTTGCCTAAGGGCAAAAAGGGGCATGGTCAAAGCTTTTCAGAGTCCCTGGACTGCTGAATGGGAGGCAGACTGCGATGGGAGGCAGGACACTTGGGAAGATCCTGCTGGATCTGGTACTGGGGGGGGGGGTGCGGGCAATATCAGCATAAGCATGGATCTAGGGATACAGGGTGCTCAGCACAGTCTCCCACACCACGCAGGGCAGAGCCCAGACCTCGGCTCAGGAAGACAGACTTGGTGCCAAAGCCTACCACTGCAGAGTTTCTTGGCTCCATCTGCCTGTCCTTTGAGTAAGCTTTGGAGACATCCTTAGTATGGTCCTAGTATGAAGATGGGATTCTAAGGCCCCACAGGGTTGGGGTGGTACCTGGATTCACAAGCCACTAGAGTGTCAAGCAGAAGCCAAATGTGGTGCTTCTGGGTTAATCGTCCGGGAATGGGCCGGGAGTAACACTAACTCAGAAAGCACTAAGAGATCTGTGTGGATGCCATTGTCACGCCATCACAGGGGCTAAAGTACCATGCTGAAGATCATATTCCAAGTGTATGCTGGTCTGGGATCCAAGCCAGATCCCAAGCTTCTCTGGATGGTCCGGCAGCTCACAAAGCAGCGAGGCACAGAACAGGCACTGTGTTTTGGGTGGCTTTTCCCTGGGAGCTTTATGTGCTGGAAGTTCGGGCCCCCAAGTTACAGAAGTGAGAGGTAGTGATCTTTACGGGGTGGGGCTCAGTGGAAGAGAGACAGGTCATGGACCACCACTCTAGGGGAGGGATTAATGTTGGTCTTAGGGCAAGCTGGGTCTTATGGAAGCAGGTTGCAGGACCATTATGAAAGAATTAAGGGCTGGAGAGATGGCAGATGGCTCAGTGGTTAAGAGCACTGCCTACTCTTCTAGAGGTCCTGAGTTCAATTCCCAGCAACCATATGGTGGCTCACAACCATCTGTAATGAGATCTGGTGCCCTCTTCTGGCCTGCAGGCATACATCCAGACAGAATACTGAGAATACTGTATATTAATAAATAAATAAAATCTTAAAAAAAAGAATTAATGTGACCCCAAGGTCCCCCTCTTCCTTCCTTCCTTCCTTCCTTCCTTCCTTCCTTCCTTCCTTCCTTCCTTCCTTCCTTTCCTTCCTTCCTTCCTTTCCTTTCTTCCTTCCTTCCTTCCTTCTTTCTTTCCTTCCTTCCTTCCTGTCCGTTCCCCTCTCTCCTTTCCTCCCTCCTTCTTTCCCTCCTTCCTTCTGTCCCTCTCAAGGCTCTTAGTAGAAGCCAACACCAGTGCCTTCTATGCCTCCAAAACCATGAACCAAAATAAATGTCTTTTATTTATCAACTAACCAACCTCAGGTATTCTGTTTCTTAGCAACAAATAGACTAAGATATCAGGAAAAGAGAGTACAATGGGTAGGTAAGGGGGGGTAGTGAAACATGTTCTAATCTGGCTCTAACACTCACTGGCTATGTGACTTTGGACATGTTCGTCTCTGGACCTGCTGTCTGCCTTGAACTGCTCTCCCTGAAGGGAAGGTGAATGGAGTTAAGAGGGCAGAGAGAGGGTGACAACCATGAAGGGAGGTCATGAGATTCAAGCTTTTTCTAGACCGCTGGGGCAAAATTGGCTCCAGTTTGGAGAATTTAGGCTGGCAGGGACACTGTAGCAGACCTCTGCTACTAAATCCTTGCCGAATACAGCATTTTGGAGGCCCAATGGTCTCAATGAGCACAGAGGATCTTCCTTAGAGCCCCCAAGCTATCTGAACCTTGGGGCCGTGGAGAGGGCACAGAGGCACCGAGGTGCTGACTCAGCCTTTTTGGAGCATCTTCCTGTCCATTCTCCCAGCGATGCTGCTGAGAAAAAGAAGAGGTGGAAGCAAGGACACAGATCTGACTGATGGCTCCTGTCACAAAAATTCTTAAGGCATTTGTCACAGGTGCACTTCCCTGGGAAGTTTGGCCTCAGCAAGGTCCGCCCTCACAGTAGAAGTGGACAGGGTGGCCATGCCCTCGCCAGAAGGGACGGAGGGAACATGGCACATGCACCATCTTTCTCTATTCCAGCTTCCTGCGGGGGGCCGGGGAAGAGTGTAAAGACCGAGCTTGTCAACTTGGACCCTATTACATCTCCTCCCCCATGTCTTGAGTGCCATCTCAGCTCCCTAAAGAGGCTGGCACAAGGATGTCAGAGGGCTGGGCAGTTCAGAGACATCTCAGAGAGGACACAAAGGGTGACATGAGGAACAAAATGAGAGGTGGGGGGAGCATGGACAGAATCACGGAGTTAGGTCCTAGAGGAGTTCCAGGAGACGGGTGCGCTCCCGGGAGGGGTGGGGATGCTGCCTTAGACCACAGGGGTGAGGTAAGGTCATTGCTCAGGATTCTTTTGACAACGGGATGTACTGCTATAGGAAGTCCACTATTGTCATATCAGGATCTGTTTGTGATGTCAGGAGTGGGGGCAGATTATGGTAGAATGAAGTATAAAGTTGTCTACTTATTCATCAATTCTCCATTAATTGACCCAACTAACAACTTATTCACCCTCTCAGGCATTATCTAGGTATCCTCTCAGCATACACTTAGTAATCCACTTATCGGTCCATCTGTTCATCAATCTATCCATCCATAGACACATCCCTTCACCCACCTAGCCACATTCACCAATCATCTTCTACCTATCCACCCACTCATCCATCATTCATCCACCCGCCCACCTATCACCCACTCGTTCATCTGTCCACCATCCATTTAGGTATCTACCCATCCCTTCACCCATTCTTTTACCTACCCATCTACCCATATTTATCCATCCAACCATCCGTCTACCCACATACCTATCCACTCACCTACCCATGCACTATCCACTATTCATGCATTCCTTACCAATACTCACCAAGTGCTTATTCCACACACATGCTAGGCTTGTATGGTAACTATCACTCAGACAGAAATGAACCTCTCAAACTGGACAGCAAGAGATTCCCAAGCAGATATCCTGGCATGCAGAGGGGGAGACTCGGTGTATCCTGGAGTTTCCTGGTCCCACTTCACTTCTGCTCCCATCTGGCCTATAAGTCAGAGTTAACCAGAGACCACTACGCTGCCAAATAGAAGGTTTCAACCACTACGTTCAGATATAACTGGAAAAATATACGTGACCACCCACAAGTCCTTAATGATTCTCTAAACATGAGCTCAGAGACACATCCTTCCTCTCAGATAAACACACTAAAACGGGCTCAGATGTTCCTCCATATATCTCAGCCCATATCTTTATCACTTGGTAATATTTTATCTCTGGCTTGCAGAAATATTTATTCACTGGCTGGAAGTCCACTGGGCCACACTCCCTATTTCTGAGCCAGCTGTGGTTACAGACCAAGCTGTGGCGAAGGATACAGTTGTCTAAAACCCACACCTGCTCTCATTTCCCTGCTTAATGCATCCCTGGCCTCCAGGGCTTCCCTCTCCTCTGCCATCTCTATCTAGAGTTGGCTCCACATTGCCTCTCTTTTTCACAGTGCAGAGGATTAAACTCAGAGACCTGTGCATCCTAGGCAAGTACTCTACCACTGAGTAGCTCCGTGATGCTGATAATTAAAGCTAGCTAGGACAGAAACTCAATGGAAAACATATTCAGGATATGAGTATCATAAACATCATTGTTTTCTCCAAAGACCTGATACACAGAAAAATAAATCTGGCTCACATATTTTTGTCACATGCCTATGAAGCTAACATTCAGGAGACCGAGACTGGAAAAGCAGTTCAAGACCATTCCCTACTACATAGTGAGTCTAAGGCCAGCCTGGGCTAGGCGACACATTGTTACAAACAAAGGAAAGAAAAACAAAATGCAGCAAGAACAAAAGACCAACGGAACTGCATGACTGATTCTTTCTGCTCTTTCTGCTTTAGCCCCCAGGACACTCAGAAATACGCCTGCAACTGAACTCAACATGAATAGAAACTGGTCTTTCCTCTTCTTCCTTGGGCTAATTATCATTATTAGTAAGAAAGAAAATCCTGATTATTTCTGTGAGTCAGACTTAGGGTCTGTGTAGATCACCACTACACTATTTGCTATTTCAGAGCTGAATAACTACCTTGGCATGGGGGCATTGCCTATACCCACCACCACCCAAAATTAAAAGGTTCAAAAGCTTTAGGGAGAGGAAGTCCTGCAGGTGGTAAATGCAGTCATTAAAACCCTTGGTTAGTGACGTTGGCTGTCCTCATCGCTCAGATGAGGTAATTATGTTTGAAGGTGTTTCTGTGAATTGCACGAGACCATGTAAGTAGATTTATATAAACACTCCATAAATGCAACCGCAAAGGCTGGCCACAGCTCTAAGGACACCATTTCAGTCCTATATGAGCAAAGAACAGTGAGATTCAGTGGAGTGCTTGCCTGGGATTGCTTCCCACAGTTCCTCACCATCTCGGTCAGCCTGAATGACACAGGCTATGAGCGCTGGCAGCTTCCCTGCTACTGTGAATGAAAGAGAGTATAATTTACTTAGGATGCTATCAGTTAAGCAGTGGTCACAGCGGTGAATAAACAGGGCTAGCTGCGACACAAGCCTCAACTTGTGGCCCTGAGTCTTACAAAAATGGGTTAGTGGGCTAGCTGGTAACTGAACGGGGAAGAAGCTTCAATGGCCCATGTCTTAGGGTTTTTATTGCTGTGAAGAGACACCATGACCACATCAACTCTTACAAAGGAAAACAGTTGGGGTCGGCTTATAGTGTCAGAGGATTAGTCCATTCTTATGGCAGAAGCATGGCAGCATGCAGGCAGACATGGCACTCAGAAAGGAGCTGAGAGTTCTACATCTTGATCTACAGGCAACAGGAGGTGAACTGAGTCCCATGCTGGGTGTAGCTTGAGCATATTAGACCTCAAAGCCCACCTCCACAGTGACACATTTCCTCCAATGAGGGCACAGTACTCCATTGAGGCCCTGCCTCCTAACAGTGCCACTCCCTATCTGCCAAGCATTCAAACACACGAGTCTATGAGTGTCATACCTATTCAAAACACCACACCCTGAGAGACCCTCCAGATTCCTGGGGTTGACTTCTGCCTGGGATGCAGTAGAATAGAGCCTGGATCTCTTTGGCTGATGCAGCCTTTACTCCTACACAAAGAGATATAAGCTCACTGAGAAGTCAGTGTTTTCCCTAGGCCTCACACTGCAAAGCCATCAGCAGAGAAGGTGAGTAAGCTTTACTATCGGGAAGCATTTGAGAACAACCTGTGACTGTTCTTTGGGTGAACACTGAGCCATGCAGACACCAGTCAACTATAAGGAAAGAAATCTTAAAACTATAGCCAAGAAAGAAAAAAATCCAAGTTGAAACATGAGCAACTGTATGTTGTAGTAGAGACAGATTTTTACAGCCTTAGTTCAAACCACATCCTAAACAACCGGACAAACCACAGCTCCTATGGCATAGTTACTATATTATCTAAAATGTTTAATGCTCAACAAATGCACAAAAAGAAACAGGAAAATATGAGTTATAGTCAGAAAATATCCAATAAAAACAACAAAAAGCAGCAGTCAATAAAAGCTGTCTGTGTGCATCCTCAGAAATCAGACTGAACAGACAAAACTTTAAAGCAATTATAAACATGGGTAAGTCGGTAAAAAAAAAGTTATGTTTAAAGAGTTTAAGGAAAGTGTGACTGCAAGGCTCCAGGGAGCAGAGAATCTTGGCAAACCACCGTAGAGAACTTGATGGAGCCAGGCAGGGTCATGCACACCTGCAATCCCAGCACCGGGGAGTCCAAGCCAGGATGACCAGGAGTTTGACGCCATCCTTGCTGTTGTAGGTTCCTTCCTATTGCTGGGATAAAACACTCTGGTCAAAAGCAGCTTAGGGCGGAAGTGGTTCACTTCAGGTTAAAGGTGACAATTTATTGAGGGAGGTCAGGGTAGGAACTCAGGAAAGAACCTGAAGCAGAGACCAGAGGAATGCTGTTTGCTTACTCACAAGCTCACCCTTAGCTTGCTTTCTTACACAGCCCAGGACTACAGTGGGCTGGGTCCTCCTACATCAATTAACCAGGCAACCTCCCACAGATAAATCCATAGGCCAATCTGATCTGAGTATTTCCCTCAGAACTCCCTTCTCAGGTGGTTTGAGGTTGTGTCAAGTTGACAGGGAAAGCTAACTAGGACTCTCTGCTAGTTCAAAGCCTGCCGGGGATACGTAAAACCTTGTTTGTTTGTTTGTTTGCTTGTTTGTTTAACAAATAGAACTGAAAAGACAATGCTAAGAAACCACTAGAGGAACTCAACAGCAGATTTCAAGTACCAAAGAACTGGTAAATTAAAAAATAAATCAACATAATGTCATTCAATGTGAATAGAGGGGGAGGAGGGAGGAAGAGGGAGAGGGAGAGAGAGAGAGAGAGAGAGGAAGAGAGAGAGAGAGAGAGAGAGAGAAGAGAGAGAGAGAGAAGAGAGAGAGAGAGAGAGAGAGAGAGAGAGAGAGAGAGAGAGAGAGAGAGAGAATGAACAGAGCCTCAGAAACTTATATCAAATTTCCCCCAATTTGGCAACCTACTCTACATAAGCCAAGAAACTCAGCAAATCCCAAGTAGAATAAACACAAAGAGAGATCCCCACCTCAGCACATCAGACATACTACTGAAGGCCAAGGACAGAGAAAGCACAAAAGCACATACAGGAAAGACCTGTTAGTGGTTAAGGGCTAATAAGAAACCATGGAGCACCTGAGGCAGTGGATGGCACAGTCAAGCTAACTTGAGCGCTGTATTAGCAAAACTCCCTCAAAACTGAAACAAATAAAAGAACTTCCAGATAAGCAAAAGCAAGAGGCTTTGCTGCTGGAAGACTTGGTGTGCAAGAGACACTAAAGCTGAGGGAGAGGTGCTAGCTTTAGTAAGTGCTGGCTTGATTCCACAGGAAGGAGGAAATGCAAAGTTAGGGTTCAGAAGTATATTCTTTCTCATTTACTCTTTTTGAAATAATTTATTGATGTGTATGTATGTGTCTGCAGATGTGGGTGCCCATGGAGGCCAGAAGATGGCAGGGGTCCCCTGAAGCTCACAGGTACTTGTGAACCACCTGTTGTGAGTGCTGGGAACTGAACCGGACCTTGGCAAGTGCCCTAAACTGCTGAACCATCCCTTCAGGCCCCTCACTTCTACCTCTAGCTTCTTCAAAAGACACAAGGTTGTGCAATTATTAAATCATAATGCCATGGTGATATGCTCACATCACATGCAAATGCAGCAAATATGCTAATAAAAGCCCCCAAATGGGAAAAGAGGCATTAGGTCAAAGTTTCCCTATTATGCTGGATTGAGTTTCTACTATTCTGAAATAGACTGTCATACAGAGACACATGTACAACCCTCAGAGCAATTACTAACAGAATTTTTTTAAATCCCAGAAGACTACAACCAGTAAATTAAATATGTTTACTTCATGGCAGAGAGGTACAGGAGGAACACAGGGACAAAAGAGACACAAGACAAAAGGAAAACACTCATTAAAATGACCTTTGTGCTATTCCGTCATCTATGTTTTTATCAGTTTGTTTTTGTAAAAATGTATGGGTGAATCAATTACTTAAGCAACAGAGAGCACCAGAGTAAATAAAAGGGCAAGGGCAACTACACACTGACCACAAGAAATGCATTTTAGTTAGATTTAGAAAGCAAACAGGTGAAAGAAAATAAAAGAATGGGAGAAGAAATACCAAGCAAGTCATTGGCATGCTTTTTTTTTCAAGACAGCGTTTCTCTGTGGAGCCCTGGCTGTCCTGGAACTAGTTCTGTAGACCAGGATGGCCTTGAACTCAGAAGATATTTGTCTGCCTCTGCCTCCTGAGTATCCATAGAAGTTCCCTCAGGGACTACACACAGGCTAGCAGTGTAATATATATAATCTAAGTTATTTTATCATTAGTAGGAAGAGAACTAGGCCAGCCCAAGAAACAGAGCAAAATCAAAAGTCACGGGTTCAAATCCTGCCTCTGCCTCTGGCCAATGGTGACCACTAAGCTTTTTGAACCTCTTGCCTCATCTGTAAAATTGGAGCAGTGTTCTCTGATATCAGCTAATCAAAACACATTGACTAATAGGATGCCGGGCTCATAACAGGTGTCCAAAATATAAAATTAAACCTTAAAACCCTAATGATATTTCCTAGATGCAGCTCTAACTGTGAATAGTTATCAGGCACAGTGGCACACACCTTTAATCCCAGCGCTCTGGAGGCAGAGGCATGTGGATTTCTGAGTTTGAGGCCAGCCTGGTCTACAAGAGTGAGTTCCAGAACAGTCAGGGCTACACAGAAAAACCCTGTCTTGAAACAACACCAACTGCAGCAAAAGCAAACAAAGATAAATGTGAACCATAACACTTGAAGATGAAGAGATCCATGAATAGCTTCATGGCTTTAGACCCTTTAAGTAGGACACAAAAGGTTCTAACCATTAAAACGCACAAGGTGTCTGTATTGAGATAAAGAACTCTTATGGGCGTTTGGGCTGCAGAGTGGGAGGGGCAGGATGGTGAGGGGGTTGAAGGATTGCCCGGGCACTGAGATGTGAACAGGGTCAGGGTCACATCTGAAATGGACAGGGATGCTGAAGAAAGACTTCGCTAATGCACCCCATCATTCACAGTGTGCCCCCAGGACCCTGGAGACCAGCTCTCTGAGCTGTCTATGTACTGGTTAATAGATCTCGAGACACAAAACAATCCTTCTCCTCCTCTTCACAGAATCGCCCTTCCTCCATGATTAGCTTTCCACCCTAAGAGGCTTGTTCTTCGCTGGATACACAAGCGATTAGTCATGCCGCCCATGACAGCGGCTCAATGTCAAACAGCACTAACAGCGAACACATCTGTGAGCATACGGGAAAGCCAATTAGAAAACCTAGGCCTCCTGTTCGCTGAGACAACCCAAGACAGCCTTTCTCCAAATGATAAGCAAAAAGCCCCACAGGAATCCTTTTCAGACGGAAACATGCAGTCCTTAGCCGCAGCTGACAGGAAGTGTGTGCTGTTTACCCAGAGACTCTCTAGATGATGGCTCACACCCTCGGTGCCTCTGGCACCTCCCGCTACCTGTTTCAGGGTTGACTGTGTTGCCTTCGGACCCTACCCCTGCAGTGCAAAGGCAGGCTCCTGGTTAATAACTTAAACTGACCGGCAGACCCCTTGTTTGGTTTTCAGTCTTTGCACAGCGGGAGAGAGGGAAGGCGCTGTATGCCCCTTTGTTCCGAATGTGCTTTATCAACTTGCAGTACCCGTGGCATTTGTGAGAAGACAACTGTGTACAGCCGGGCCTTTCATTTCATAAATCCCAGTTCAGGAGCAAAGACAGAATAAAACCTGGCATGGGAATGACAGCTAAACATTTACGGTGCTAGTCTCCCCTTCTACTGAAGTCTGGGGTTTTCACTTAACACTCAGTGGAATTTATATTTAAAGAACACCTGCCAGGTTCCTGAAGCTTCGAATTCAGTTGTAAATTACGCACTGTCTGGGTCCCCGATAGTCATGTTGTTGTAGATAATTGGATTTTACGCTTGGCAGACAGGCCAGTGCATCATGACTGCAGGTATAATCGGTCATCTCACTCCTCCACAACACCACTGTCCCCACGGTTGACAGCGTGCTGTTGACATCCTATGCATGTGTAATGGCCACATGTCCTCCAATGTCCTTAAAATGTCGGTGTCACTGTACATATTTTAAAGTATTGGGGAACCCTCTTTACCTTGAAAAGTGGGAAATTTCTGGGAAAGTTTAAATTATTTGGCGAGGGCTCTCTAAAATGTTATTATACACGTGTTTACTGAAATCTGAAATGTCAGCAACACTAGATAAAACCTCTTTCACAACACAGCTACGAGACTGAATGTGCTCAACATGGGCTCTCCAATTTGTACAATTTTATTCTTGGAGTGGCAGTGATGAAATCCTCTGCTCCTACGGAGTACAAGAAGATAGTTCATAATCTCATACTTAGTTAAATATGCATAAACGAAATAATTATGTATATAAAATTAACCCATATTTTATGGATAAAAATGTAAGCATATGCTACTAACCCAAAGATATCATGAAAACCAGAGGAAGATTTTTGCAATACTATGTCCAGCCGAGGGGTCATTCACAATATATAAAGATTGCCTATAAATCAATAATGAAAGCACACCATAGAAAAATGGCTAAAGATTTGAGGGGTCATTTAACAAGAGAGTATTCAAAATCCTATATTAAGTCACTAGAAATTCAAACTAAAAGCACCATGCACCAGATGTGTTTCCTGCTCGAATGGCTAAGATGAAAAACTTAGACTCCACTCACTATTGTCAGGGAACACAGTGGTCAGAAATCTCAGATTTGCTGGTGAGAGGCCAGGTTGGAATAGCCACATTGGAAGTGTTTAGCTTTTTTACCTATGAAAGCTAAACATAGGTATCTCCTAGTGTCTAACCTCCTATTCCTAGCTGGGAGACCTTTTCTATATGTTCACTGGAACCAGGCAGTATAGTGTGATGGTCACCAGCAGCTACTGAATAAAAACCAATTAAGATTTAGAATCCAGATCTTTAGTTGCACTAATCACATTCTGAGTGCTAGGAACTACCTGTGGCGTGGGCCGTTTGTACTGGACAACGAAGATAGGGACCATTTCCACTACTGAAGCATGTTCTCTTGGACATAACAGTACTAGGATAACCCCAGCATGGCTCTGCATTCATCCCAAATGGAAGAAAACACAGACGCCCAGTAGAGGAGAACAGAGAGGTTGCTTGTGGTATATTTACACGATGGAATACTATATGGTGAGAACACACGATCTACAATTACACCCAGTAAGGTAGGCAAAGAGTATAACACGCTCGTGAACAAAGAACATACTGTACGAGCCCAATAAAGTTTGACATTTAGGCAACCCTAATTTGTGGTCGCCATTGGCTCAGGAGAGTGAGCGAAGAAGGATATGAAGGAGGTCTTGGTGCAGGCAAGACTGTTTCCCCAGCAGGAGCATGCTCGGTTGGTGGGAATTCTTTGAGCTGTGACCTGGTGATGGTGCACCTTTCTGTAGGCACATTCAAGGCAGTGGAGTGCTGGCAAACCAGCTTTCATAAGGGGAAAGCAAGGAAAGCGAGAAGGTGAGAGAGAAGAGGGAGGGAAGGGAAGGAAGGAGAAAAAGAGGGATGAGCGAAGAGAGAGCAGGGAGGAGGAAGGGAGTGAAGAGGAAAGTGTAAAGGAAGGAAGGAAGGGTCTAGAGCTGTAGTTTGCCAATTTTCATGACATAAATACTTCCACCATGGTGACTTTTAAGCTAACAATAGTTTAACTGTTTGCTTATGAAACCCTTAAATGTTTTTTAATTATTGGCTCTTGTTGGCTGACATTTCTGCTTAAAAAAAAAAAAAAAAAAGAAAGAAAAGAAGGAAGGAAGGAAGGAAGGAAGGAAGGAAGAAGAAAGAAAGAAAGAAAGAAAGAAAGAAAGAAAGAAAGAAAGAAAGAAAGAAAGAAAGATCACTAGAGACTGACCAGGGTAGGAGAGGCTCAATGCTCCCTCTGGATATAGTGCCCTCCAGATATCCAGGTACTTCGGTGCCTGAAGCTTGAAGTGGGATGAGGGTTGCTTCAGCCAGGAGCTGAAGGTAGGCTTCTCTGACTCCTAAGTCCCCGTGTGTGTGTGTGTGTGTGTGTGTGTGTGTGTGTGTGTGTGTCAGGGGTGAGGGCAGGGACCTTGCTCTGACAACCTTTGTCCATTGAAGCAGCTCTGTCATGGTCTCTCTTTCAAAGGAGTCTGGTCTTCTTATCCTGCAATCAGAGTTGGAGACTCTCCTGGGGTACTTTCTCACTTTGTGTGGCAGCTGCACTTAAGGGCAGTGCCGTCAGGACACTGAAGTGGCAGCCGCTCACATGCTCTGTGACCTGATCCAGCTGGGGTGAGAGCGGGTTGGGGAAGAGCCCCAGAAGGAACAGGTCCTGCAGAGGGCTTTTATCCAGCCTACATTACAGGTCTAGGGGAACTGGTTTACGTCTGATGGGGCAGGGTGTGGGGGAAACTCCTGATGACAACCTGTCAAAACTGAAGGACAGTCATTGTGCTAAGCCAGGCTGCCTGGGAAGGGAGGAACAGTCTCAGGAGGACCCCGCAGGGGTCCTACACCACACTCAGGCTATGACTGTGGGATTAAGGGTCAGGGAAGAATCAATCTTATTGAGCACACTCTGTGTGTTCACCAAACCCTCAGGTCACATTGGAAACTGGGCCCAATGATCCCATTTCACAAGGGGCTAAGCAGAGGTTCGGATGAGTTAACAAGGTTTGCTCCGGTGTTGGCTGAGCCTGGCTCCTTTAGACTTTGGTGCTGCCATGGTGTTAGGACACACCTACTTCCACACTTCTACCCTTTGACCTTTTCATGATGAAGACCCTTTCCTACCATCCAGGGATGCAGGGCCAGGAGGCTAGGTGAGGGCTGAGGGGTGAGAGGTGAGGGGTGAGGGGTGACAGGTAAGGGGTGAGAAGTGAGGGGTGAGAGGTGAAGGCTGAGGGGTGAGAGGTGAGGAGTGAGAGGTGAGAGGTGAGAGGTGAGAGGCGGGGGTAAGAGGTGTATAGGGTGCTGAGCAGGATGAGTTTCGAGAACCCTGCAGAGAGAGGTACCCTCGAATTTCAAGGAAGAGGGATGGATTTAGAGAGCAGCCACCAGAAGCTGATGGTTTGTGGGTTCAGAAGGGACCCAGGGTCTCTGGGCAGGTGGTTTTCCCCAGCAGGACTGGCTGTCTTGTTTCTGAAGAAGACAGGCTGCTCATTTCTGTGGTGGTTTCCCAGAGGACGACCAGCCTCTCCTGAGCCCTGGGCACAGTTCCAGCGGAGGCAGAGCTGAGCGCCAGGGTGGCTAACACATGGGAGCCCTTGGCAGAGGAACAGCAGTGTGCTTACTCATCCCCTGGCTGGAGAGCACACCATCCTCTCCACGAACCTGGCTCTGGGTGACGACAGCAGGGATCATACTTCCTTTGACAAGACCATGAGATGTGGACACCATGGCACCCTCCAGTGACGCGAGTCTCACTCTTGGGTTCCTTCTCTCCCCCACCGTCCCATTCTTGTCCTGCCAGTGACCTCACCCAGCGTCTCAGCACTGAGCAGCACCCATACACAGACAGCTCCCCAATTTACAGCTCCAGCTCCAGACTCACCCCTGAACTCCAGGCTCATATGTCTATCTGTCTGCCCACATCTTCACCCTACGTAACATCTCAGTCACAAGGGGCCTTCAAGTCTGTCTCGGCCAGTTCACCGTCTGTTCCAGGAGTTCCCTCGGCTCAGTAAACGCAGACTGGTCCTTCCACACGCTCAGCTCCACACATTGCCACTAATGAGTCTTTTCTTCAGGCCTACCGTCCTTTCTATGCCGGAACAGGCCATATCTGCTCCTGCTTTGAATTCTCCCACTCAGCGCACCCTTCCGCAAGACACCTGCATGACCCAGTCTCCCCGAATCATCTCTAGCAATGTTTATATTTGTTGACAGTTTTATGTGTATGAGTGGTTTGCCTGAATGTATCTGCACACCACGTGTTTGCATACCTGTGGAGACCAGAGTAGGCCATGGCATCCCTTGAAGTTGGACTTTCAGTTGGTGGCCACCATGAGGGTGCAGGGAAATGAACTCCGGCCCTCTCTAAGGGCAATAAGTGCTCGAAACTGCTAAGCCATCTCTCCAGCCCCAGCATGGTCGTCTTAACTCATTCTTCATTTGCCACCTCATCCGGCTGTATTTGCTCCACACCACCCCTGATACATTATAAATAAATACACACAACGCTTATGCCCATGTGAGGGCGTGCACACATGTGCAGATGCCAGAGGTGAACCCTGGGTATCTCTTCTGTCCCTTTCTAATTTTTTGAGGTAAGGTGTCTCCCTCAACTTGGAGCCCATTCATTGGCTGGCCAGCAAACTCCAGGGGTTTTCTTGTCTCTACCTCCGCAGTGGTAGGGTTACAAGCACAAGCCACCACACCTAGCTTTATGTGGAAAAAAGTGGGTTTCACCTTCTTTGTCGATCCTGCCATGGTTTAGCTAAAACTGAGACCTGACTATGCTCACTCAGGTCTGATCCCACCATCATCTAGCTGGAGCACCTTGACGAATTATTTTATCTCTTTAGGCCTTGGTTTCCTTG
Source organism: Arvicola amphibius (assembly GCF_903992535.2). Classification (NCBI taxonomy): domain Eukaryota; kingdom Metazoa; phylum Chordata; class Mammalia; order Rodentia; family Cricetidae; genus Arvicola; species Arvicola amphibius. The sequence continues at coordinate 30,753,147 of NC_052061.1, read as the reverse complement.
TGTGTGGAATGGGCACAGTAACCCTTTCTTTGTACAACTTTTTCAAGAAAGTGATGAGGCCACAGGACATATGGATCCTAAGACCTTATAAGGGTTTTTCAAGCCACCTCTTTGGGTCCTCATGGCAGCCCTCTGACATGTTTGTTTGTTTGTTTATTTTGGTGTTTCAAGACAGGGTTTCTCTGTATCTTTGGAGCCTATCCTGAAACTAGCTCTTGTAGACCAAGTTGGTCTCGAACTCACAGAGATCTGTCCACCTCTGCCTCCCAACTGCTGGGATTAAAGATGTACACCACCACCACCTGGGTGACAGGCTACTTTTATGAACTCCCATTTTATAGGTGAGGAAACTGAGGCCCAGGGATAAACAACTGGCTAAAGTCCCTTTCCCCTGGTTCCTTGCTTCATCAAGTGATGGACAAAGACTAATGATTTTTGGGTGAAACCAGCATGTACTTAGGGTGACTGAGTTTGCATCCAGGCTCACTGGGAAAGAGTGCCATGATTGATTAGTGCTGTCTGCTCTGGACACAGCAATGGCGGATGTTGAGTGTGTTCCATTATTTCCCCTTCTTGCCCTCAAATCCTTCCTTATGTTGGCAGTGGCAGAGGTAACTATGACAACAACCAAAGAACCACTGCACTGTGAGTGTCTCCCACAGGCCCAAGTGTTGGTGCGAAGTGGTAAAGCCCTTAAGAGGCGGGGCCTTGCAGAAGGAAATTAGGCCACCCTGGATATGCCCTTGAAGAGGATATAATCCAGTGTTTCCTTGCTGTTGTGAGGCAAACAGGCTTCCTCTCCCACATGCTTTTTTGCCATGACCTTCGGCCTCATCACAGGCCCCAAAGCATCATTTCCAACTGACCATGAACTGAAACCTCCAAACCATGAGTCAAATAACATTGCCCTCCTTCTGAATTAATGATCTCAGGTATTTTGTCATAGCAACAGACAGCTAGCTAACACATGGTCCAAATCCCACCTTCTGTTTTCCCATCTCCATCATTAAAGACGCGACTAATAACACTGAGATAGGCAGAGGATGGTTTCTTGAACATCTTCTCAGAGCCTGATACCAAGCTCAACCCTCCCTGTGGCCCCTCAAATCCAAGCAGCAAACTGTAAGACTTCACCGTGTCCATTTCATAGATGAGCGAACTGAGGGTTTGGGAAGATGAGTAGTTTGCCCTGGCTCACACAGCTGGCAAACAACAGCTCTAGGATGCTCACATACTCTGGCCCAATACTGTCCTCACTCCAAGGGTGACCGTGAGCATAGGATGGAGGCCTTGCAAGGCTGTGATTCTGGCCAGGCCTTGGATGGCCATCATGAACTTGACAGGGGTGTGCCTACATGACTTCTCCACAGATTGTGGGGCATGTCTAGCCCTTCTTCCTTTTGTTTTGCTACCTGTTTATTCTCCAACCCCCCATCACCCCCAAACCAGCTCTTTCAGATCTGTCCCCAGAGGCCATAGGAAAGCAGCCTGCCCCCACCACACAGGAAGCTACATGGTGCTGCCATCTGCTAGATGACAATGAAGAGACTATGTGACATCTGTGCTTAGAGCCTGGGTCCCCAGGGAGTCCTGGGCTGTTCTGCCCAGCAGAGGCCAGATGGGATGGATTCCCCCACCCCCAGTCTTCCTCCTCCACATTCAGAGCTCCAGGCAAGGCCTCTGGGGCTGGGAAAGACTTACAGACATGACTCCAAGCAGAGGAACTCCCTTTCCTCTTCTGGCTGTATGGCCAGAGAGCTTGCGGGCTTCCCTGGTGGGGCTCCCCTGGCGGGGCTCCCCTGTCCTCCTCTGTCTTGTTCTTGTTGCCTCTCTACCTCAGACTTCTCAGCTTCCCAAAGGGGCTGCTGCTGAGAGCTGAGAGCTGGGGGTGCCCACAAGGGGCAGAGACATGAGCCCAGGTATCCGAAGGTGACACAGGATTGGGAGGCAACAGATCTACAGCTCAGCCTTTTATGGCTGATGTCTGCCCCACTCCCAGAAGGCCAGAGAAGCATGCCACATCCCGAGTGTCCACAGGTGTTGGCAGATCTGATTTCTGGGCTGGTTTAAGGCCATTTTAGCTGCCACCTCACCCTCTGCCCCAGGCAGTCATGAGCTGTCCACCATCTGCAGACCTCTTGAGCTCCGACTCCCTGATGGAGAGCTTTCTTCAGGAAACTTTTGGACTTTGTTTTCCTTCCATGGGTTGCGTTTCTATACCGCAGGGGCCAGGGTGTGGAGATGTGAACAGGAACAAACTGTCGCCTACTCTGAGTTTTCTAGGTTTTCTGCACAACCTGGCAGGGTCATTACATGAGCTAAGAAAGGCATGGTGGTCGCTGCCAGGTTTCTCACCACACAGAGCAGCTCCAGACTGAAGAAGAGGTGTTAAAAAGCGGGGGCATGTGACCCCATATGGCCATTCCCGGATTCCTCCTAAGTATATATTTTCTTTATTATTTTTAAGTTTTAAAAATTTGAGACAGCATCTCATTCTGTAGTCCAGGCTGGCCTCGAACTCGCTCTGTAGCCCAGGCTGTCCTTGAGCTAGTGATGATCCTCCCAAGTGCTAGAGTTACTGGTGTGCTCCACATGCCTGGATCCTTGTTTTTAAGCCTTCCCCAGCCCCCATACCTCCCAAGACCCAGGAAGAAGCTAGCCAGCCAGCCTTGAGAATGCTGGCCCAGAGGCTGCAGCCAGCAGCAGAGCAAGGATGAATCTGGCTGTGAAGAACAAGGGGAGGGAATGGGCTGGACCCTGGCACTGTTTCCCCTTCTCTAACACCAAAGGGGCCAAGACAGGCAGGATGGGCAAACAGAGTGGCTGGAGGAACCTAGGAGGGGTCAGGGGTCAAGAAGGTGGAAGCCATCAACAAAATCAGATACAGGTGAGCTTTGGAAACCAAAGACAGGATTCAGCAAATGCAAACAGGTGGGTATGGGTCTAGGCGAGTCAACAGAGGCTGCTGTAAAGTAAACCGAGTGTGGGGCGAGCCTCGGGTGACTTTGAAGAAAAGGAGCAAGTTGACTGGATGATGTGAGGCAAAGAGGCTTCCTGGAGCCCTTCAGTATCCCAAGCTTTTGGAGGCCTAGGGGCTCAGACACCCCTTCATCTCAGAGGCAAGGCTGACCCAAGCAGGCTGGGGGAGCTTTGAGGCTTCCCACTCCCCATAACCTCCTCACCTAGAGTACTTGATCATGGAATTAGCCACAGCATGTACTTATCAGGCACCTACTGTCTGCCAGGCATCAGGCCTTTCAGGTGGCAGGTGGGAGGAGTGGACCAGAAACATGTAGACATTGCTTTCTTGTGGCCCGTAGTATCTGTGACTATAACTTTGAGTCCTCAGGAGAAGGCAGTGCTGTTTGAAGGCCATGGCTTCTATTAGCATGAAAAGCCCAGGCTCTCAGGTTCCAGAAACCCGGCCACACTTAGTGTTCCTAGCCTCCTCCTTTCCCAGTTCCTTGGTCTCAACAGCAGGGAGGGGTAAGAACACAACCAGATTAGCTGTCTGCAGGGCAGGTCTCCCAGGCCTTGGACAGCAGCTGGCCTGGGGCAGGAGCTTTCGTGACAATAGTGGTCAGGAGATTCTGTTTGTGGGTCCATCAGAAAGAGTAGCTACTGGCCCTTCCCTACCCCTTGGTGGCCAGCATCTGGCTGAGCTTCACCACATCTAGATATATTCTTGGCAGATGTGCCCACAGCCAGTCTCTACCCTGCAACCTAAGTGGTGAGGACCCTGCCCGGATTCGGACTGGATCCCACCTGCATGGGACAGGCAGGCTCTTGCCCTCTCCTTCGCTGGCATTCCCTCAATATTCCAGGAGTTAGCCTCTGGGGCTGTGACTATGTGAGAGAGATGTGCTCAGCCCAGGACAGCACAGACTAGTGGTAGAAACTTAAGCAGGCCTCAGAGAGAGGTGAGGTGCCGAGTCATCGAGTGAGCATGGACACCAAGGTGTCAGATGTGAAACTTCTGATGTCACCACAACACACAGCCACGACTTCGCAACAAGAGGTAGGTAGTTAGGCATGCTCTCCAAAGTACAAGTGATGCCAGTTTGAGGAGCTCAGGTGTGTAATGAGAGAAAGCAGGTTCTTCTGTGGAGCCATGAAGGTTGCCTGAGAGGGTGAAGGCCAAGCCAGAGAGTCTACAGAGGCTGTTATCTTGAGTTCCAAGAGGACACCTGGCTGGTCTACCAATGGACTCCTCACACTGGGGAGTCACGAGAAGACTCTTAAAGGCAAAGTCGTGCGTTTTCTTCAGTCAGCGGGAACCTTCTGGTGAGAGCTATGGGATGAATTTCCTTAGGGCAGTTAGCCACAAGGAAATGTTCTGTTCCAAATCCATGAAGCGTTGTTTATGAGTATTTAAGTGTAGGAAGAAATTAAGGCCTTTGCTATGGAAACCACACACTGTATCACATCATCACAACAAAGGCCCTAAGAAGGTGTTTCTAGCATGTTTCAGCCAACACTGCCCACAGCTGCTTGGCCATGACCTTGTGGATGGGGGAGAACACACCACTATGCTTCAGATGGACCCTGAGCCACATCTTGGGAACAGGACAAAGTGTGACTTTCAGTTTCCAGGGAGCCCAGTGTGGCTGTTGGGATAGCCTGTGCTTCCCCTCCATACCCCAACCCTCAAGTCTCTCTACACTAGCCCTAGTCAGACTCCCCTCAGCGCCTCGGTCAACCATCCCCATGCCGACCTTACAACTTCACCCTCTAGTTCTGCAGCAGCTAGACCCCAACAGTGACGGAGAAGGAAGAGACTTACAGGGGCAAGGGCGTTTGAAGGACATGTAATCCTTGGAGCAGAACAGCGGAGCCAGCCTGCCCTCGAGCACAGCTCGGACTTCTTGAGGGGACGGCCCCTCCACTCACCTGTGGAGACACAAACAGGCAGGTGATAGGTGCCTATAGCACCCCCATGTCTACAGGCTGTGTACTTACATCACTTGGTGGGGTGGGACTTAGGAACATGTTCCTAGTCTGGGATTCCTGGGCTACAAGGTGGTGTGGGGTATAGGTGCAGGGGTAGGTTGAGTGGGTGTTGGGGTCATGGTGATATGTAAAGGGTGGATCTCTCTTTTGGGGGACCCTGGAGTGGGAGAGAGATGCCATGGGGTTCTACTGTGAAGACTTGCTGTTTCCATATCCTCCATATACTATAGCATCCTGAGTGCCTTGGGGCTGTCAGGATCCTTAAAGACTGGTCCAAAGTCCTCATTTCATAGGGGAAAACACTCAGAGGAGAGAGAAGCCTGCTCAAGGCTTCCTGGTGCTCCCTGCCTCCTAGCTCAGACTGTATTGTGACTTTGCCCTAAGAGTCAGATTGCTCTTTTCATCCTCATTTTGTCCATAACGAAATTGAGGCTCAGAGAGGTCTTGTAGCTTGGCGGAGATCACACAGCTGCCAATTACAGGCTGGGGTGAGACTCCAGGTCTGTTTTCCTCTCTTGCCCCCAGTCAGCCAGCATATCCTTTTGGAAGGCACCTAATACATTAGATCAACAATTAGAAAAACAAATGAAAGGAAAATTCATTTCCTTTCCCTACCCCAACCTAGCTCCACATAAACTCTGTGCGACACCTGGATTTTCAGGGCAGCTCGGCCATGCCAGGCTACTTCAACACTCCTTTACAAGGGGAACCTTTTTCAGAGCAATGTCCTCTCAGGCCACTGAAGGCCCGATCCCATTCAATCCCTCCCTGTGTGTCCCCAAAGGACAGAGTGTGGGCTTTTACTTATCAAGAGGCACACTTGACTTCGGAAACTAAAATGCGCTGTAAGAATTTTATTATTATTTCTGTGGAAGGGCATTTTGCCTGCCCATATGTCTGTGCCCACGTGTACCTGCCGCTCTTAGAGGCCAGAAGTGGACTTTGAATCCCCTGAACTAAGGTTACAGACAGCTGTCGGCATACAGATACTGAGAACTGAACCCAGGACCTCTGGAAGAGCAGTCAGTGCTATTAACTTCTGAACCATCTCTCCAGCCCCTAAAATGCACTTTTGGGAGTGATTAGGACCATGGGTGTTGAGTCCAGGGGAAGCAGCCTAACCCTTTCCTCAGGAATGCTGGGGATCGCATCATGTGACCAGAATTTACCTATGACAGTCAGACACAGAGGTTCTCAGTCTTGCCTCAGCTAGGAGCCCCTTCCACAGGTGTTTTCTGTTCCAAACAGGCACAGAGTTTGGATGGAGCCTATTTGTTATGCATACTGCATGGAAACACTGGCCTTTCTGTTTAGTAAGCGAACAAGGAACTGCCTCCACGCTGCCTTGTTCTTCTCCCTGATCCCTTAAGACTAAGGTCAAAGCAGCACTTCCTGGCATTGATTCTGGCCAAAGCGCTTCACCTTTCTGAACCTCATATCCTTCCTGTGAAACCAGGGATAAGCTTGACCATGCTTCAGGAGCAGCCGTGTGTGTGACAGGCCTCACGGTGCTCTCTCTGTTCTCTTTGAGGGCAGAAGGAATGCAGATGACCTGGGGACACCTCTGTAATGTTCTCTGTGAGGGCAGGAGGAATGCAGGCGATCTGGGGTCACCTCTGTAGTAGTGACTTGCCACTCAGCCCTCAACATTGTTCAGCTTTCCCAGTGTGAGCCCTAGGCTGGCCTGACATCCACTCTTGGTCTCCATAGAAACCTACGGAGAGTTTTGACCTGGGGAGGGAGGGTAGGAGGTGACCTCCCAGGTTGCTAAGAGCACCAATTATACACTAGGAGATTAAAGAAGAACTTTAAGGCCTGTGACCTTTGCATTTGCAGATTACGTGTGAGAACTGATGTCTGCATTCACATTTGTGGATGTGCAGGGGGTACTATGTCTGTGTGTGTTTACACACATGTATGTAAAGGAGGGCATGTAATTGAGCTGACAGCTCATCCTATTGCTTCAGAGAAATCTCTGTGTGTGCATGCATGTGCACATGTGCACACATGCATCCTTGTGCATGCCTGTGTCTGTGAAAGCCAGAGGAAGACATCAGCTGCTCTACTCTACATTCTCTATCTCGTTCCCTTTAAACACGGTCTCTTACTGAACCTGGAGCCAACAGGCCCTAGAGATCCTATCTCCATCCCTACCCAGCTTTGGGGTCATAGGCATACATGGCCACTCCTGGCTTTTTTATTTTTAAATGTGGGTGCTGGGAACCTAACTCAGGTCCTCACGCTTACAGAGAAAGCCTCGAATGGATGCATCAATCCCTCACCTGAGCCCCTTCCACAGCTCCCCGACACCTTTAGGAAAATACCCAGTTCTTCTCTCTAACACCCACAGCCCTGGGGTCTTCCTGACTCTCCAGTGCACTGACATAATGTTGGGGTTTAATAAATTCACACTGAAGGTACTTCCTATAGTGCTGCTCTTGGGGACACCAGATGTCATAGAGAGGTACAGGTCACCTTCTTTTGAGGGGCTCCCCTTAGGGTGCTGCCTCTCTGGGAGGATTCTCTGGAGCCACCATTTCCTCTGAACCTGGAGACTGAGGTGAAGGCCGGTGAGTCTCAGGGTGTGGGGAGGGTGGATGTCTTACAGTCCAGGGCCTAATAAGTCCTGTATTACATGTAGTCAGAGGCTCAAGTAGACAGTCCTATGTGGGAGACTTTGGGGACAGTGGGCTCTACACATGTGGTTCACATTAACCAAACACTTGTTAAGTGCCACTTAGAGTCCCCTGCCCTATTGGGACAGGACCTTAGGGATAAGGAAAAGCATTTCAGTTTTGCAGATGAGAAAATGGAGGCTTGAGGTGGTTGCTTGCTCAAGATCACAGAAAAGAGAGCCAGGAGAGCTGTGCATGCAGGGCCCTCACACACCAGCTTTCAGGATCTCTTCCTGAAGCTTCCTTGACTGCTGGTGACAGATCGGTAACAATGGGGGCACTGCCCCAGCATATGAACATCCTTGAATCCAGTTCTAAATGATCCTAGACACAGCATCTGGGGAGCATGGAAGGGCAGCAGGGTCTCTGCACCCTAGCTTGGGGCCCAGTTTAGAGGACATTTTCAAAAGTACCTGTACTGTTGGGGTAAGCCAGTCTTAGCCTGATACTAGAATATGCTACTATGTAGAGACAGTTTTCAAGAAACACTCTACATGCCAAGAGGCAGGCCTTCACCGTACAGAGTCGATCATCTCCACGTATCCTGTTGCCTATGTTGACACTGCTGTTTGTCACAGCCAGGGCCACCATGCCAGCCCTGCACTGTGGACCACAGCTAACACTTTACACACAGCCACTGACTACCTTTCCCAGCATCTACCCCATCTGGGCTTGCAAGGGGTCCCCCTCAAATCATATGAAATTTACTTTGTTTTGTTTTTCTTTTTTAAGACCAGGTCTCATATGTAGCCCATGCTGGCCTTGAACTCAAGACCCTCCTGCTTCAGCCTTTTGAACGCTGGGTTACAGATGTGTGTGACCATGCACACCTAGGGCCCCATGCATGACAGGCAAGCGCTGTATTCTTGGTCTATAGATCCCTGGCTTTCAAGAGAGATTCTTCGGACTCTTGAGCAGCAAGATGCTCAACCTCCCATCTATTTTCTCTTCCCTCTACCCACTAGAGGATCTCCAAGTGACCCACGGGAAAACCACTGCCTGGCCCATCAGACACTCTGTTTGGGCAAAACTCTGTTGTCGTCCCCAGAAGAAAAGGGCTGGGTGCGTGGTGTCTGTGTGAACAAGTACCCACCCAGGTCCTCGCATGTGAACACTGCGGTGACACAGTGATGGGGGCAGCTGACCAAGTCACGCTCAGGTGGGCTGAGACCATGGGTTTCGGTCTGTAGGGAGTGCACCCCACCTGTCCTGGCGAGCGTGGGCCCATTCAAGGTCACAATTATCCTGCCTGCCTCTTTCTGGGCCCAGCATCAGAGACTCAGCTTTTTTCTGCTGTGATTCAGTCTCTGACTGGATTGTCTGGCTGCAGATGCAAGAGAGGGTGGGCAGGCAGCACTCCAGGCTTTGACGTGACTGCATGGTGTGTGGCTAGACCATGCCGTTTGTAGATCTCTTTATGTTCCTACCCCTGGCATACCTCTACTCTGGGCTTGTGGGACACTCAGACCTGGAGAAAGGAGGGTGTGGGATCTACTGGGAAATAGTTCCAGGGGAGACTCAGTACCAAGACTGGAGCTGGATCCAGGAGCCACACGTAAGAGGACAGCAGTCAGGGAAGGGTTTTGGGATGGGCTGGGGCTCTAGCCACATTATGGAGGTCATGTGACACACTGTCCACTGCTGTCCCATGCTGTCGGCCTATCAGGTCCTCAATATGAACCTCAACTTTATAGATGAGTTCTGAGATACAGAAGCAGAAAGGGGCCTAGTGAGGGGGGGAGCCACCTTGCCCAAAGTGGGGTTCTAGGAAGATTCATAGCCAGGCAGCCACAGGGTCAGCTTTCATTGTTTCTGGAAGATCTCTCTGGGCTTAGGGTGACCCTGAATACCAAGTGATGGGTGAGAGGCCTCTTCCATGTGTACCAGGTCTTGGGTGTTGCAGATGGAGCCATTCTTTGACGGTCTGTGTCCATAACACACCTCTCCTGCTAAAGGCAGAGTTACAATGGGCATGTATGCTATATGATAGGGGAGACAGAGCAGAGACAGCTGTGCAGGTGGGGCGTTGTGCATTTGGATAAAGCTGCGATAGTGGGCTTCGGTAGGGGGTGGTAGGGGAGCAAAGATAGCAGTCAGCTGGCTGGGTGGATCCCTAGGGGAGGAGACTCTACCTGCTCGGAGCAGAGCACTCAAATATTCTGGGTGGGAATGTGCAGGTGAGTTTGACAGACACGTGGATCTGAGATAAGACGTTGAGAAAGGGAAGGCGGTAATCATGGCTCTGCGTTTGCTTAGGTGTAGAGGTGGCAACTGCAGACCGTAGGTGTCAGTGTCATAGATAACCTAGCACCCAGCCTGAGCCACAGGAAGGAGTGAATGAATGATGTCATCTCACGGGGCTTTGTTCCCTGGATCTGTGGGTGGGCGTGTGATCACTCAGAGCAGGAAGGCAGTGAGACTTGGTTAGATGCACTGTTCCTGCAAGAGCCTTACCCAGCAGGGGTAACGTCAGCAACAGAACTTAGTCCTGTCACGGGAAGGGACCCAGTTGGGAACTTCCTCAATGAGGATGTTCACGCCTCAGTGAGTACCACGAAATCACACACTAGTTATCCTGGGGTTAAAGGCAGGAGAATGAACTCAGGAGTGGGGTGAGGAAGAGTGGGAGAAGACAATGGCCACTTGAAGTTTGCTGGCAGGTGCCTGAGTTCCTATGTTATTAGACATAGGCTGTGGGAGCACCTCTGTTTCCCCAGACAACATCTGGTCACACACGGGCTGTACTGGATTGCTCAAGATCTGTCTGAAGGTTTTTCGATCTCTACTTGCCCTAATTTACCAGAATTGTTCCTCTATAGCAATGGGGTCTCAACTTCCTAGTGCTGAGACCTTTAATATACCTCATATTATAGCAACCCCAGTCATGAAATTATTTTTTGTAATTTGCTGCTGTTATAAATCATAATGTAAACATTTTTGGAGACATAGGTTTTCCAAAGGGACCATGAGCCACAGAATGAAAATCACTGCTCTATTGGGTCAAATTCCACCCTTGTGGCCAAACCATAGAGGTCTGATGTTCCTATGCAATTTCATGAACATGGCTATCTGCAAGCTGGTCTGGTCCTGCCCAAGAGTATACTGAAGCCCGATTCAGGGCTTGGTGACATCAGAAGAGACCCAGGAAGATGTTAATTTTAAAAATAAAATATGACATAATCCCAATGTGGCTACCAATAAGAAGAGACAGATGGAGCAAATTATGGTACACAGTTACAGTGGAATATTACGTAGCTATAAAATAATGTTTAAAAAATTTAATAACATATAGACTCTCAGCATGATGTTAGATGTAAAAAGAATTCTGATTATTCTAGGAAAACCCCAACAGGTTGTAGAACTGTGCATGATCCTTATTTTGTAGAAGAAAATTCTAGTGAAAACGTTTACACACAGCAAAAGATTAGGATGGAAATAGAATACACTGGAGGGATTAAGGAGAGTTTTTCATGTATTTTATATTTTTTATGGTATCTGAAATTTTCTACAGTGAAACATATTGATTTTATAATCTGAAGAATCATCAAAACGAAGGTTCAGCAAAGAATCTTTTGTGGTAGAAAATAACTGGATGAAAAAGTCAATGGCCGGTCCATTGAAAATGGCTAAAACTAATTTGCCTTTGAACTTTTCCTTTATGACTGATTTTTCTTTTTTAAGTTAGTTCACCATCTAATTTACGGATAAGAGGGTTCATTAAGATGTTTGAAAAATAATCTTTTCTTGTGGCATGGGGGCTTGATCTCAGGGTCTTGTATATGTGACGCAAGTACTCTACTCCAGAGCTACATCATCAAAACCCTCAGAGGCTTTAAGCACTTTTAATTTTTATTTTTGTCACTACGTCACCTGGGTTGGTACTGAACTCACTCTGTAGCCCAGAGTTGCCAGGAGCCCATGATTCCCTCTGTTGGCTCCAGAGTGGTTGGGATTATAGTTCACATCACCAGGCCCTGTGATCTTCATTCCTTTTAACAGCCATCAAATTATCCCTGATACGTAAGCAAGTCTTTTAAAAAGGATTTCTTCTTTCCTGTGTGCCTGTGTGTGCACATATGCTCATGTGTGCACATGCGTGCGCCTTGGAGGTCAGAAGAGGGCACGAGATCTCATCAGGCTGGAGTTAGAGGTGCCTGTGGGCCACTCTGTGTGGGTGCTGGGAACCAAATTCTGGTCTTCTGCCAGAACAGCAACAAGCCCTCCTAACCACTGAGCCATCTCTTCCAGCTCCGGAAGCAAGTCATGTTTGCCGAATATTTGAAGGAACGGTGTCTCCCATACTGTAACATTTTGTTTTTAATCAATCTGAACACTTGGCAAGAATAATAAAAAGTAGCAGACCTCTGTTTTACAAGACACCTTGTGATTTTGCAGAGCAGACTCAATGTTGAGTGCCGTTCTAGTCTCAGGAGATACCACAGTGAGTGCTATCGCTGGGGGAAGGCAATAGACGAGGAAGGGCTATGGATGCTGGAGGTGATAAATGCTGCAGGGGAAACTGGAGAGAGGTGGAGATAATGAGTGGGAGACTGCTCTTTTATGTCAATTTGACTAAATGAGTTTGATAATTGTTCGAATAGAAGTAAAAAAAGGAGTGTCTAAAAATGTGATAGCCATGGACTTAGCGTAAGCACCTTCATTTTCAGCTCTCAGACACAAAATGATTAAAGATCTCCATAGAGGAATCATCTTGATAACGAATTGCATGCCGCCGGAGTTAAAATGTGCTAATTATCGATTTCACAAACTCGTGGAAAATTAGGATGAGTCACAGAGATGGTAAGTATTCTATACCTAGCTCCGGTCCTTACCCTTCCAGAGCCTCAGGGTTCTCTACCGACACAGCGGGATGATTACAGAATGTGTCTCTCTGCTTCCACTCTACCAGAATGCTGGTGTCTGAAACCAAAGAGGATATATGCTTGTGCTTACAAAACCAAGCGTGAGGGATGTTCCCAGCACAGTCATGGAAGGGCCCCTGGCCTAGGACCAACCGGATGCAGCCATTGGCCTCCTATACATTACTTCTTTAGTTTTCACAACGGGCACGACAGGTGTGCAATCAATACTCACTCCATGTTCACAACACTGAGGCTCTGAACGGGAGGCCACCTGCCCAGAACCAAATGCCGTAAACGCTGCCTCTCGCTCCAAGAGCGGTGCTCACAGCCACAACTCTGTCTTGTGCTCACTTGCCAAGGGGCATGGCTCCCTGGCCTCAGTTTCTCTTTTGGGAAGCTGTGAGCTGATTAGGGCTTTCCTGTGCCCTAGCCCGTGCTTGGCACGCTTTTGTGACCAAGGTTTCGAGGGCCAGTGATGTCCTCTGAGGGTGTCCAGCTGATTACTGCCAGAGACCCACGAACATCCCACATCCCCATCACGTTCCCTCTCAGCTGTGCTCCAAATACTGAGCGGAGCAGCAGAACAAACCTAATTAGCTTCTGACGAACTGCTTTGGGAAGAGGAGGGGAGAGGGTTATAGAAGACGCAAAGAATGGGGCACCCCAGTGAGTGAGTCGGGGAGGATGGGGGAGGCTACAAGGGAAGGAGAGAGGGCCTTCTGGAGAGAAGAACCCCAAAGAGGCAGCCATTCTGTCAACAACAGGTGGGCACATTTCCTGATTTCATTCCAGTCCAGGTGGCAGGGACATGGGTGTCCTCTGCTTTCTTTCCCCCAATGCTCCTGACCCCCTACACCTTCCATACCTGTCCCCCGCCATGGATGCTCATATTTTCCCTAAGCCACAGGCATCTGACTGGCCTGCTCTGGGCCTAAGGTCCCAGCTCCCCAGACTCAGGGAGATCCTATTCAGATAACAGCGCAGCTCTTAAGTTCAAACCATGCTCTCTGTCACCAGCTCCAATTCCTTTATTAGGGTTATCATGGCCCTGTGACCTCCCGGCCCGAACAGACACATCATAGTCAATAAGAAATCATCACAGAGGATACCCTTCTGACTCATGGTAACCTCACTGTCCCACTGACTGGGCTTCTTGTTACCTGTTGGAACCATCACCGTAGCTCACCTAAGCCACCCCATGGAAGACAATCTTCCCTTCACCCACATTAGAGTGGACCAAGGTGTGTGCAAACTCCTTTATACAGGGTATGAACAATCATGTGGGGGTGTCTTAGCCTGGGGCAGCAAGTACCAGCCAAAGGGAAAAGGGCAGAACACCCGTTGTAGTCAGTGAGCCGTTTACAACCCGGACAGAGGCATAGAGAGAGGGTCTGGGCAGGCCCAGGATGCCAGCAAGTGCCTGAGGGGGGGGGGTGTAAATGAGACTTCAGCAGGCCCCTGGGGAGCCAAAGGCTTTCTTAGAGGGCAGAAAGGAGGGCAGCGTCATGTTTCCTCACATCAGGAAAACTCACTTTGCCTCAGAAATGACACCTGTGACCAAAAGCAGTCAAGTACTAGATAAATTGTCAGGCGCCCCAGAAGAATCATCTCATGATCTGGATTCATCTTCCATATGTTTCAGATGAGGGAAACCGAAGCTCAGAGAAGTCAAGGGCCTTGCCTAAAATCACACACCTAGGGAATCAGCCAAGGGTGTTTTATGGCCCTAAAGTTTCTACACAGTCCACTAACAGAATCGTGTGTACTTTTCAAATAGGGAAACTGAGGCACTCGGTGGTGAAGTTCTAGTTAGCAGGCCATACAATTGAGGAGAACCTACAGAGCCCTCTGTTGGCCCTCAGGTGCACTTGAATCAAGACTCTGGCAGCCCCCCTGCTTCTCTGGCATGTCACTTGTGCGCTCCCCTTCCTAGCCTGGGTTTGGCTGCCCATGCTGGCAACGGAGTGGCTGAGGAAGGTAGCCCAGGGTCGGCACTACCCGCCTGTTCCTGGACTGCAGAGCCCGAAGGACAACCAGGAAGGGCTGCGGGAGTTAGCTGGGACAGAGTGGGTATCGCTCAGCTTGGGAAGGAATCTGGAGAGGGGTGGCCGTGCCACTCAGCGCTGCGCAGTCAGCAGAACCGCCACCTCCGATTCAGTTTCGGGTCCTTCCCAAGAGACGCACTTGGGAAAGTCTGCCTTATCGGGGGTGGGGGATGAGAGGTGGCGAGGAAGCGCCTTCTGTCCTAGATGCTACAGTATCAGGGGCATGATCCAGGTGAGCAGCCCGTTGGAACGTCAAACTTCCTGGCTTAAGGTGGTGGGAGAGGGTTCAGGGTCAAACTCCATAGAACCTCAGACCTTCTCCTCTCCCACCCCAGAAAGAGTGCACCTTAGTGTGTCTTTTGCTGAGTGGGATGGTCCGCGACCCTCCAAGCTGAGGGCGCGGGGGCTGGGGACCCTGTCTCGGGCTTCCACCACAGGAGGATACTCGCTTGATACTCAGTCAGGCGGGAGACCTCAGGTTCCTTGCATTTCCCAGGGGGTGCGCGGGTCCCTGTGACCCTCTCGGGGGATGCGGGAGCAGGAACCGCAGGAGTCCCGGGAAGCCGCTCAGTTCTGCGCGCGTTGAGGTTCCGCTTGGGACCGCGTCCCCCGCCGCCCAGCGCGTCCCCGGCCGCATGCCTAAGCCGCCGGGACCCCCTCCGAGGCCCTCCCCGTGCCCCGAGCCCCTTACTCGGCTTGGCTGCCGCGCTCCGCTCCGTGCGCCGCAGTGCCGGCTCCAGCTTCGGCTCCAGCTCGGGTCCCACTCGGGCTCCGGCTCCCGCTCGGATGCCGTGGCGCTTGGGCTAGGCTGGGGCGTCGCGCCGCTCCGCCTGGGCCTGCTGTGCGTGCAGGGGCGGGGCGCACCGGCGGGGCCGGGTCGAGCGGACCCGCACCCGCGATCCCCCGAACGAGCCGCTGGCGGCGGTCTCCGGGGCCCTGCCCTGCCCTGCCCTGCGGCAGCCCCGCCTCGACGCCCGTCGCCGTCTCCGCGCCGCCGCTCGCGCCACCGTCACCCTCTCGGGTCCTCCTCGGCGGCGGTGCGGCTCGCAGGCCTCAGCTCGGCGGCGGCGGCGCGGCCCGGGTCATCGCAGGGATGGGGACGCGGGGGAGGTGGGAGCGCCGAGCCGCGCCCCTCTGCGCACAGCCTGCCCGACACCCACACAGCGGTGGGGGGCGGGGGCAGGGCGGCGAGGAGGCCCCGGGATGCAGGGAGGCTTGATGCGCCGGGCAGATGTGTGAAGGGTGGACAGACAGACACGTGTAGAGAAGGGTGGACCAACCATATGTCAGAGAAGGACAGCCAGACAGGTTGGACAGAGACAAGAGCAAAGGGCAGAACAGAGGGTGGGGGCTGCAGGAGGGACACAGCCTGCTGGCCTTTGGGATGGGCAGAGGAGCCTGTCAGGGCCGCCAGTTCCCAGCTGCTAGAATTCTCTTCACGTAGGCTTGGTCAAGGCTTCCAATCTGAGCTACCAGCAGGCCTATTTTCTTCACCCCTTGCCCACCCGATGTTCTCTGTCTTGGCAGATGCAAGCCTGCCTTGGAAAATCCCTGGCTCAGGGGAGGGGTCTGGGTTCCAGTTCCTCCTCTGCATTCACCACTGGGGGCCTCAGGCATGCCCCATCCCCTCCTCTCCCCAGGCCTTTCTTTTTCATCATTACCACAAGGTCCCTGTTTATTGCACACTTAAATATATTGGTGTGCTCTACAGTTACGGTATTTTGGATATTCATTCACCCGGGAGAGTCCCGCAAGGGCTGCTAGTCTGAGTGGGACTCCAGGGGTCTGCACAAGATGACACTTGGTAAATCTGACCAGCGAATCTATGACCTGAGCTGTTGCCAACCCTCTCTAAAGGCTCATTTTATTGATGAGGGAGCTGAGGTTTAAAGAAGCAAGGACACCCGAAACCCTGACGCCTGCCACTGGCTGAAAAGCGGTTCTCAAAAATAAAACATGATGACAAAGAGCTGAACATGTTGATGATAAAACCCTGGGGAAGCACAGGAGCCCTGGGGACCTTGTGCAAGAGAAGTGAGCCAGCTGCAGGCTCCACTGGGAGGTGGGTTCAGAGCGGGCCTTCAGGAGAAAACAGCTTACTTTGTACCTCAGCTCCCTTAGGCACCATGGCTCCAGTTTCCATGAGGGGAGTCGGGATTAGATCCCCTCCCAAGCTCCTTGGGCAACAGTTCGTTTGGGACTCTGCCTCCTTGCCTGGGTCCTCGGTCCCTTCCCATACCTACAGGGGTTCGTCTGAGCTCATTGGGGCTATCATGGGGGCAGGCAGCGCGCGCGGAGGGGCGGGGAGCTGTGAAATATGAACAACGAGGTTAAAATGAAGGTTTCTAAGAAAGGGCCTGGGTGGGCCCTTTGTCCAAATCCAAACATCTTATTTATTTTGTGGGTGAAGAAATGAAAGGCCGGAAAAGAGGAGGGTGAACCGAACCAGGGAGCCAGGAATGGAGGCTGTCTCCTTCGCACTGCACCAAACATGGACCATAGCCCTCTCAGCAGACGTCAGTTGGTCCATGGCGGATGGATATTCTAGTTGTTGAATGGTCACTCTTGGGCAAGCCTAAGTGTGTATGTGTTTTAAGGGTATGGGATGTGGGTGTGGCTTACTTTGAGTGAAGGGACACAGCCCTAAAGAATTGCTTTATACTCCCCAGCCTATCATTTGAGTATCTCCAGTCTGTCGGATCTGTGTGTCAAACTCAAAAGCTGCTTCAAGTTGGGTTGATGAGAATGGGTGTAGCTAAAAGGAGCTGGATTGTGACCCCATGCCTGCCATCTCTGTACGCATCCACAAATACATGTTACATGTTAGAGTCGGGCACAAGGGAAACACCAAAAGGAGACAGAAGAAAGTAAAACCACCGACTTTAATACTGTATTTTCTTTCTCCTTTAGAAAAAGTTGTATAACTCTGCATATATCCTTAAATAGAATGAGCTTGCTGAGTGTGGCCTCTTTCCTCCCCGGTGTCAGTTTGAAGAGCCTCCTAGCACTGTATGGGAGGGTTGTGCTGTATTTTCTTGTTTCTCTATCGCTGGACAGCTAGTTTGTCTCCCTTTCTGCCTGTAGACAGCGCTGCAGTGGACATGCTGATATAAGCGTGTGCATGTCTGTGAATATCCTTTATGCCAATGGGTGTGTCTATGCCCTTCATGGACCTCAGGGATGAACAGTGATGTCTGGCACCTGCTCCATCAAAAAACAGGTAGGGAGGTTGCTGAGGGGGAGCCAGCCCTTCAGGAATTCGTGTGGTAGTGGTAAGTTGTGAATATACACCCAGAGCCCACGTGTTGGAATTCCCAGTGCAACAGGGTTGGAAAGTGGATAACAAGAGATAATCCAGCCATTGCTGAGGGATTTGTGTCAATATCGAGGGAGAGGCTATCTTTAGAGTGAATTTCTTAGATGTTCTTCTTCCTCATTCTCTTCACCCATGGGATGCTTTCTAGACATACTATGAGGCAACCCGAAGGCCCTCTCAAAGTGTGGCCCTTGATCTTGAACTTCAGAGCCAGGGCGAAATGCATTTTCTGGCCGTTATAAATTATCAGTCTGTTGTATTCCATTATACGATGAACTAAGGGGACTTCTCAGCACAGACCCCAAAGACTGGCTGTCAAGTCTTACCCTAGAGTGACAGTATATTCATGCCACCATAATCACTAGCAGGGAGCTGTCCCCTTCCACAAAGTAATTTCATTTTGTACATAACAGGTTCCTTAAGTTATCTGGTGCGCCTTCTAAAGATCTCTTTTACAGACGTATGGTGCAATGCTTTCCCAGTCTTGAATGATATCATAAGGGACCGGAATCTCTACATGGCCTTGACTTTGAGGGTAGGGGCAGAGAAACCAGAAAACACTTGTCAATTTGGTGAAGAATTTTCCTCTTTCTGTATAAATGATCTTGTCAGCGTCCTGGAACTTGTTCTGGTGACACTAGGGGTTGATGAAGCAACATACCTTGGCTCATGGCTGGCGGGAGGTGGTGGGGAGAGGGAGCAGTCTTTCCTAGAATCACAAGCACAGAGGTGACAGCTGACACAGAATGAGTAAGCTTAGGCAATATGGAAACATCCTGATTCCTTTGGGGATGGCGCCCTGTGTGCTGAGACCTTGGGCAGCTCCACAGATGGCGAGATCAAGTCCCTCCATGGTTCATGACTCTCCAGTGATGTACTGCTGGATAGGCAGCCCCAGGAAAGAATAAGAGACTTTTTACAAACAGACAAAAAGCCAGGTGTCCTCTAAATTGAATGTTGTCATTTGTTTCTCTAAGGCTTGGTTCCTGCAATGGCTTCTGAGCTATTGTATTATGGGTAAGTTCAAGGAACGGGCAATGATGTCAACTTTTCAACTGAGTTATCTGTGGGGTCTGTGGGGGCTGGGCTACAGCTGTCCCTGAATACACAGTCTTTGGAGTCTCCATAAGACTAGGGCATAGCATCTTTTGAAAATAAAAAAGTTAGAGTAATAATCCAAAACAATTAGTTTCTTTATGACATTTTCACGTCATTGTACACTGCTCATATCTACCCTCATTGCCTTCTCTATCTTCCTTCTCTCCCACCAAGCCCAAATAGTCTTTCTTCTTCCCTCCCTCCCTCCCTCCCTCCCTCCCTCCCTCTCTCCCTTCTTCCATTTCTTTCTTCCATTGAAGAGAAATGATTTTATTTTTAAAATTTTTTATTTGTGTGTATGTATTTGTGTATACCACCTGTGTGCCAGTAATGTAGGAGGCCAGACAAGGGACTGGATTCCCTGGACCTGGAGTTGCAAGCAGCTGTGAGCTTCTTGACCTAGGTGCTAGAAACCAAACTTGGGTTCTCTGGACGAGCAGCAAGCACTCAACCCCTGAGCTGTCTGTCCACTCCCTCTTTCTTTCTTTTTGATAGTATTTCATGTAGCCTATTCTAGCCTGGAACTTGATATGCATTCAAGGATGACCTTGAACTTCTTTCTAAAATTATTTTTTTTTTAAAAAAAAAGTATGTATGCCGGGCGGTGGTGGCGCACGCCTTTAATCCCAGCACTCGGGAGGCAGAGGCAGGCGGATCTCTGTGAGTTCGAGACCAGCCTGGTCTACAAGAGCTAGCTCCAGGACAGGCTCTAAAAGCTGCAGAGAAACCCTGTCTTGAAAAACCAAAAAAAAAAAAAAAAAAAGTATGTATGTGAATGTTTTGCTTGCATGTGTGTCTGTGTGTGTGTAGGCATCAGATCCCCTAGGATTGAAGTTAGACATAGTTATGAGCCTTCATGTGGGTTCTGGGAATTGAATCCAGGCTGTCAACTGCTGAGCCACCTCTCCAGCCCCTGACCTTGAACTCCTGCTCCTCCTACCTCCACCTCCCAAGTGCTGGAGTTGTAGGTGTGTGCTACCACAGCTGGCTTCATATCTATTTCAATCTAAGTTCTGCATATAAGAAAGAATAATATATTCATCTTTAATGATTGTTTCACTAGTAAGTTCAATAAAAATTTTTGACATGTGTTCATTTTATATTTGTATGACATCTGTGGCTTTTATCCTTTAATCCTTTGTCCATTTGCAGTAATGAGCTTGGTATTCTATCCAGATTGGTCAGTCTTATGCCACATTTTTTACCTTTTATTGCACATACTTAGGTCTTAGGTCTAGAGAAGGGAGGAAGAGTAATGTGGTTTGGATTAGCCTTGGCGGGCTTTTGGGAAGAGGGGGCATTAATGGCGGCAAAGGGTTTATAAATGAAACCCAAATATGAAGGACAAACACAGACAATGCATGGGAACCGACAGAAAACAAAGCAATTTTCCAGGGTGAAACACCCACTGATAAAACCCACGACGTGTGGAGGACAGATCCGGACGCACAGTGAAGCCTCAATAAATGCTGTGCTCAAATGCTGAGTGTTTACTTGCACGAGAGAGTGAAGAAAAACATGTTTCTTACAGCTTTTCTATTTGTTTTTGTTCGTCTGTTTTGTTGTTGTTGTTGTTGTTGTTGTTTTTGGTCTGCTGGTCCTTAGGACTGAAATATCTTCAGTTACAAAAATAGATTTCAACCCAGGTGGAAGTGGCGCATACTTTTAATCCCAGCTTTCAGGGTGCAGAGGGAGGCGAATCTCTGTGAGTTTGTGGATAGCCTGGTCTATATGGCGAATTCTAAGATAGCCAGGGCTACACAGAGAAACCCTCTCTTGAAGAATAAAAAAAGAAAGATTTCAGTATTTTAAATAATATCAGCTGCCAGACATAGTTTTCAGAGACTACATTTGACTCTAGATGAAAAGTTTAGAAAAATAATACTGACACTTATGAACTCAGGCATTAAGGGTCTATTAAGGGCTAACTCAGGGTACAGTGTGCAGCCCACGGCCATCTTCATCTCCCTGCCCACCCAAGGGAGATTAATTTGTAGTAAAGTCACGTGACAGAATCCAGCCACAAGTGTGAGGGTGGGATAGCCACGGACTGCAGAAGGGGCAATGGACACACAGTGGTTAGTGAAAACAGCCAGACACTCTGTAGCTCTATTTATATAACAACTCAAAGTGGGAAGGAAATCTGCAGGGTTGGGGGTCGGGCAGAGTTTCTGTCTGGGCAATGGGATGACTGGGCAAGCGATTCAGGTAGCGGGGCAGTGCTGGTCCTTGTCCTGGGGGCTGGGCCGCTGTGTCCTCGTCTTTGTGCAGATTCTCTGAACGGCAGGGCAATGGGCATTTAGTAAACCATAATAATAACTAAACCATAATAATAACAGCAACAACAGCAACAACAATGCCAACACTAATACTGAATAATAATATAGCTGGTTTTCACGCACAGGCCCGGCTTCAGCAAGATAGTTGGGCTCCCAGCTTGAAGACAAAGGGAGTGAAGGGGAGTGGGGAAGTGGGGGATCGGCATGGAATTCCAAACCCAAGAGACAGAGGGAAAGGAAGTAACATTTATTCCACCTGTCCAAGAATTTCCAGACTACAAACTAAGTTTCCTTTCTTCTCAACAGCAATTTCCCCATCTTCTCATTTATCTGAGGACACCTCTTGAATATTGCAGATCTTGCTGTAGAGTGCTTCCCTGGGCAACTGAAGCTACTTAGCTCATCCTGGTGGGAATTGGGGTGGAGAATTTAATCTCAGGCAAGTAAGGGCATTGTACATTTCTGTGTCATTCTGGACTTTTTGTTTCCTGTCTGTATTTTCCATTTCCCCCAATTTGTTCACTTAGAAAAATAAAATGTTTTCTATTGTCCTTATTTATTCCCTCATATAGGAAGATAGAGATGTGCGTGCGTTATGTTTCCTGGGACCGGAAGGCGCCCACTTGTTAGTGAAAACAGACAATGTGTATGCTTCTGAAGGAGATGGAATATGAACAAACAGAGAAATGTACATGTACAGAGAAAGTTATTTTCTATAAAGAAACTCTCTCTCTCTCTCTCTCTGTGTGTGTGTGTGTGTATGTGTGCCATTTCCAATGATATCTCAGAGGATTAATAAGAAAATGAAAATGGGAAGAATGAGAAAATATTGAAGGAGGAAAAGCTGGCCTGGTACATAAAAGGTACCTAGTGACACTGGCTGGCAAGGATGTAAGTCACAAAAAGCATTGAGGTGTTCTCTCAGCCTCTGACTCTAGAGAGCTGATATCAGGAGACCTGAGTTCAAACCCATTCTCTTCCATTTGCTGTGTATCTTGGGACAAATTACTTGTATTTTCAGAATCATGGTCCAGCAGGGGGTCTCATGCAGCATCATATGGGTTTTAGGTATCCCCTGCAGTATCTGTAGCCTGTGGCACCTCTGCTGGAGTGGCCAATGGGAAGGGCGATCCTTGCCCTGCCCCTCTTTTGTGCCCTGGTCTTCCCTTCCAGAGCTTCTGGCAATTCCTGGGAGTTCCAGAAAGTCTTTAGTCACATAGACTCATTTATGACACTCAGAAAAGGAAATGTCAGAACCCAGCACCAAGGGAGTTGGGGGCACTTCCTATTTGCTAGGTCCTAGAAGAACTGTCCCAGTCTACCTGGCAGTCATTCTCATTTCTTTAATTAACATAGGATAACTCTATGTACTTGCGGGATGCTATGGGCTGTTTTGATTACTAGTCATTTTGGGCTGTGATTGAAGAACTTAAAACGCTGCTGTAAGAAGCTGTTTCCTGGAACATGTGCCCTGCATGTCACATTTTGCAGGAACAATTTCTATCCTAGCTGGAGTAGTTGACTGTCTTTAGGTGGGAAGGTGGATGGCTATCTGGTGGGCAAAGAAAGCTCAGTTTAGCTTTAAGGAGCTGTTTTCCCAGTGTCTCTGTGTGAACTGCCAGCTTGGTCCTTTTTAGTGCTGTGTATGTCCAATTTCTTTTTTTTTTTTTTTTTTTTTTTTGATTTTTCGAGACAGAAAGTCAGACATAAACCAGGACTGGTTGTGCATGCCTGTAGCCCAGCTACCCAGGATGCTGATGCCAGAGGATCACAAGTCTGAGGCCTGCATGGGCTACACAAAGAGTTCAAGGGTAGTTTAGGTGGATTAGTGAGACCCTATCTCAAAAATTTAACAAGTTTAAAAAAGGTGGCCTGGGGATGCAGTTCAGTGACAGAATGTTTGCCTAATATAAATACAACTTCAGGTTTGAGCCCCAGAACTATGGGTGGGGTTGGAGGAACGTACAAACTGGTCTCCACGTAAACTTCCCATAACTCAGACTCTCGAAGGAATGCTTGCCCAACTGCACACTCAGGAGCTTCCTTCTGTCCAGCCTTGTGCTTGTCAAAGCCCGTTGGGAGCGTCACCGCTTAGGGCCCTGGCAGTAGGGTCCAGGTCCCTCTGACAAGGACACTGCTTACCTGTCCAGGTTCCTTCTCAGCCACTCTCCATCCTCACTCTTTACCTGTGGCGAGCGAGCCCTGACCAGCAGGGAAAGATCACCACCGACACAGGATTCTTCTCTGATCACACTTTAATGAAGCGCTGCTTGGTTGAGGGAGAGCTGGAAGCAGGGGGCTCCGAGCCGGGCTGGGTGGCGGCTTATATAGAGGAGGACGGGGCGTGTCTACTGATTAGGTGACGTGGCAGAAAAGGATTGGTGGAAACCTGTTGCTAGGCAGATGTGGCGCGAAAAGTTCGCGCCACATACTTGTTTACTTTAGCCCTCGGCGCCATCTTGTAATGGCGAAATGTAAGTGCGGCCGCCACAGTTCCCCCTTTTAATTTTATGACATTTAAAAGACAGTCAAGGCTGAGGTCAGAGGACCTTACCCTGAAAATGTAGACATGTCCCGTTTTTCTCAGGGATGGGAAAAATAAGCAGGACTACCCATATGCATAAGGTCATGATCTCCTGAGTGGATCTACTCAGTGCACTCTTAGGTGCAAAACCTCCTGTCCAGGACAACACATCCCCAGATTCAGGGGAACCTCATCGATCCCTCTTTCCGAGTGCAATGGCTCAATGGCCTTCGGGTGCAAAAGCAGGGATCAGGGTCAGGAGTCCTGTAAGATGCTGATCCAAGCTTGGGGGGAGTTACCGGCCTCCAAGGCTGCGAGGGCACGAGCAATGGCCACCTTTTCCCGTTTCCTTACCCGAATCAGCCTTAGAATCAGAAACAACGCCAATATCACTCCCGAAGTCAATATTAATCCTAGCACGCCAACCCCTGCCCATTCCTTAATATATGAAAAGGTATCTACCAGCCAATCTGTAAATTCCCCCAGCGAAACCATAGTCGCCTGGGTTTGATTCAAAGCCAAAATCTTCAAACTAAAATTTGCTTGCAATTGTTCCAATTCCCTTGTCCAATTGCCATTTAGATATTGAGAAATCGCTCGGGATTCATTAAGGGTAGCAGTATAGGGGGTAACACACAAGTGCTTAGTACGATCTACACAACCAAAGGTAACTATATCAAACATTTTTAACATATTTCTTTCCACCAAATCAACTCTCTTATTTAACAATAAAATACCTGACATTAATTGATGGTTAATCTTTTCTTGTATATACATAGCGTCCGAGGTTTTTTGAACCACGGAATTGATAAAAGTAACTGTCTGAACTTGATTGGCCATAGCTACTCCTGCAGTAACAGCCGCAGCAGCAGACACTGCAATAGCCGTCACAATAGTTGCTGTAATGCCAAAATCCCTTTTCCGGCGAACCAGGGTGGCTAATGGAAAGTTCTTAGGATTGGCTTTTACAGGCAAAAAACACAAAGGTAGGGATGCGCATAACAATCGCACCTGAATGGTAGAAATTCCAACATTGTGACAGAGAGCAATTATCCTTCTTGCAATCAACTGCAGTATTATTTGAACTCCCTGTAGTATTAAACAAAAGCCAGACAAAGGGAGGATCCAGGCAAACTCTGGTTTGCCGTAGAGTAGTATTATGTTTTTTCTCTACACTAGTTATATTAATTTCTTTAGAAGTGTGATTCATAATCCCTGTATAATTATTTAACATAATTATTCCAGAGCGAACAAATGTAGCAAATGGAGACAACTCAGTTATAGCTCCTCTGGAATTCATAAGTATCCATGGTGTAAAGGGTGATCCAACCTTTATCATAAGTTTTCTTTTAACCTTAAAATGGTTAAGATTCCTAAGAACCCATCCAGAATTATTGTAAAACTTATCATATCGTCCTCTGCAATCCACAAATTCAGGGGGATAGCTCAAATCATTACCAGAGCATCTAGGGACAGACCAAGAAAAAATATTATTACTAGTATGATTACTATTGCCAACCTGTGAATCACTATTATTAACCTTGCTAACCTGTACCCAATTGGGCGTTGTAAGGTTGCAACTTATCCCATAAGTGGTAACATTAACAGTATCATTGGAACCGGAATAGGAGCCAGATCCAGATTTAGCTCCAGATCTAACCTGAGGCAGGGCTGCGCTAATGGCCTTTCTCAAAAAATTGGGAGTATCTTCTAAAAATGGATCTCTAGCTACAGTAAGATTCATGGCATCTAGCAAAATGCAGTCTGAGATAGAAGTGCTCTGATTTGTGGTAAAACATAAAGTTCCTGCTAGGGGCACTACAGTTTGATTAAATTTTTGTTCCTGAGCATCCACCTTTTTGCAAACTAAGTTCAATTGGCAACTATCAACAAAAAATTGTGGCAATATTGTGGACTCATTGTGAACAGGAATTGGAATGGGCCATGTACGGGCCACAGCCCAGAAATAAGATTCTTCAGATTCAACTGGAACCGGCAGGTTCACCAACAGGATCAGGAGCAGCAACATCTCCTTGCTCTTCGTCAGGCTGTTCCAGTGTTGTCACGATCCTTGTCAGTCTGGTAGGGATCCACACCGGATCTGGCCGATTCTGAGGAAAGACACAAACAGCTCCCCTGGACCTCTGTATCACAGGGTCCGGTCCATACCATTTGTTATCAATTACATCCTTCCATTTTACTAATTCTGTATTTCTGTGACTGTGGTCCATATGTCTTTCCGCGGCTGAACAGCCATTGGAATCCAAGGTCAAAAAATTAAATGTAAAGAGAGCGAGAGATATTCTATCTCGCGGGGATGCGCCCTCGGCTATTCCCCTTTTTTGTTTTTGAAGCAATTCCTTAATGGTGCGGTTAGCCCTTTCCACGATGCCTTGTCCTTGTGGATTATAGGGCAAACCAGTAGTATGATTAATTTCAAAAATAGAGCAGAACTGTTGAAAACTTTTAGAGGCATATGCCGGGCCATTATCAGTTTTTAAAGAATAAGGCTTGCCCCAAGCAGCCCAGGCTTCTAGGCAATGGGTCCTTACGTTAAGGACCTTTTCACCACATAACGGGGTGGCATGTATAACACCTGAACAAGTGTCCACGGAAACATGCAAATATTTTTGTTTACCAAATTCTGAAACATGAGTAACATCCATCTGCCAAAGGGTAAGTGGCTTTAACCCACGTGGATTAACCCCAATATGAGGCGGATGATGAAAAACCACACAGGAGGAACATTGTTTAACTATCTCACGC
Organism: Arvicola amphibius; assembly: GCF_903992535.2. Lineage (NCBI taxonomy): Eukaryota > Metazoa > Chordata > Mammalia > Rodentia > Cricetidae > Arvicola > Arvicola amphibius. The sequence continues at coordinate 30,726,632 of NC_052061.1, read as the reverse complement.
GCTTGGTCGCGAGTAATATTAAACTTAAGGCGAAGGGTATTTGCAGGCACATGAAACTTTCTATGAAATTGTTCAGCCGATTGCATAGGATCCAGGGCAACTAAAGCCATTTCCCTGGTAGCCCTATCAACCATATCATTAGCTTCAGTCATAGGTCCAGGAAGACCGGAATGAGCTCTAATATGACCGATAAAAAATGGTTTAGCACGTTGAACTATACAACTCTGAATTTGTAATAACAAAGATGCAACCATGCTACTAGGTTTAACATATGCAGCCACTTCCAGATGTTTTACGGCATTAACTACATAGCATGAATCAGAATACAAATTAAAAGGCTGATGGGGAAAGGCCTTAAAGACCTCCAACACCACTTGACACTCCACGACTTGGGGTGCTCCAGAGCGAAATTTCAGAGTAACAGGCGGGGAGCCATATACCATATAGGCTCCAATTCCAGTTTTGGACCCATCAGTAAAAATAGTCAAGCCATTATTCAAAGGAGAAGCACTGGTAATCTTTGGAAAATATACAACATTCTGTGCCATAAAGGACAGCAATTTATCAGACGGATAATGATTATCAATAACGCCTGAATATGAGGAAATCAATACGGCCCAATCATCAGTAGTCCCTGTCAAAACCTCAATTTGATCTTTGGTATAGGGCAATATTAACTTCTCTGGCATTTTGCCAAAGGTGGTCAAGCTGAACTTCACTCCCAATAATGCCTGTTGTGCCACTAAATCAGGATAATAGCTTAACGTGCGCGAACCAAGTGTATGACCATGTATCCACCAAATCGGGCCTGTCTGCCACAATACTCCAGTAGGATGACCAACAGTGCGCAGAATGCAAAGCAATAATGGTTGTTCTGGATCAAACCGAAGAACCTGCGCTTGTTCTATGGCCTTTTCCACTATCTTTAATGCTTCTTTTCCTTTTGGTGTAAGCTCTCTAGGTGACGTTACATCAGGATTTCCTTCTAATATTGAGAACAACGGCTGCAAAGCTTCACGGGTAATGGGGAGATATCCTCTCAGCCAATTTATATCTCCGAGCAACTTTTGAAAATCATTTAAAGTGCGTAAATGTGATGTACGAATGCAAATTTTTTGTGGAAAAATCTGTTTTGGGGTAACATGGGCTCCTAAAAACTCTACAATACTTGTCTTTTGAATCTTATCGGCGGCAATAATCAGCCCCTTTTGTTTTAAGGATGCCTCCAGGGCAACTAATGCCCGTTCTAGCATATGCTCTTGTTTTGCTGCCAATAGGATATCATCCATGTAATGGATCAGCCTAACTTTGGGAAAACTACGTCTCACTGGTTGTAACGCCTGATCCACGTATAGCTGGCACATGGTGGGACTGTTGGCCATACCCTGTGGTAAGACCTTCCATTGATAGCGTTCATCAGGCTGTTCGTGATTTATAGAGGGAACAGTAAATGCAAAACAATGTTTATCTAAAACATGCAAGGGTATAGAAAAGAAGCAATCCTTAACATCTATGGCAAAAACAGGCCAATCTCTTGGTAAAGCACTTAAAAGAGGCAACCCTCTTTGGACAGATCCCATGAGTTGCATTTGTGCATTAACTGCTCTAAGGTCATGCAGCAGCCTCCATTTTCCTGACTTCTTTTTTATGATGAAAATAGGGGAATTCCAAGGAGACACAGAAGGTTCAATATGACCAAGCTGAAGTTGTTCTTTAACTAATATGTGTGCGGCCTGGAGCTTTTCCATAGACAGGGGCTACTGAGGCACCCAGACGGGTGTATCTGTGCCCCAGGGGATGCGTAACGCATCATCAGTGGCCCCTAGGAAAAACCCAAGCCCTTCCGATCAGATTTGGGAGTGGGCAACACGGGGTCACTTCGTCCTTGAAGGCGAGCCCCCAGCCCTTTTCCTGGTACAAAGCCTTGTGCCTTCATGACATCTTTACTCACTTGAGAATAATCATTGGTAATTATCCATTTTAATTGTTGTTGTACATCCCTTCCCCATAAATTTAAAGGAAGGTCTATGACAAAAGGCTGAAAAATGCCTTGACTGTGTTCCATCCTCCAATGCAATTGCTTAGCACTCATATCTGGAGTATTTTGATATCCTAGACCCTGTAAGGTTTGTGCAGCCGTCTGTAACGGCCACCTCTTCGGCCAATCCTGTTTACGCATCACACTTCTGTCCGCTCCGGTATCCAATAGGCCCGTAAAGAGCTTTCCTTCTATTTCTAGGGTACACATGGGGCGATCATCAAGTCCTATAGACAAGCATGCTAGCTCAACCCCAGAGGAGCCGAACCCTCGCTCGCCCCTCTCTTTCTCACAAGCGGGAAATTTTTCATGGTCTGATCGAAGAATTAACAATTGTGCAATACGATCTCTGGGTGCAATCGAAATGATGCCAAACGGAGAATGACACATTACCTTAATAATGCCTTTGTAGTCAGGGTCGATCACTCCAGGTAGCACTAATAACCCTCTAAGAGTACTAGAGGATCTTCCTAAGACTAGTCCCACTGTTCCTTCCTCTAGAGGTCCTGACATATCTGTGTCTATAGCTTGAACACCCATACTCTGAGTCAGTACCAATCCGGTGGTGGCACGGAGGTCCAACCCTGCGGAGCCTGTGGTGGCCCTTCTGATGACTGGGGTGGTCTCATGTTTGGCTCCTGAATTGCCCCATAAATTCTCGGGCCCTGGGGTAGTGGGCCCTTCTGCCCGTTTTTTGACATGACTGATGTTGCATTAGGTATGGGCTGTCCATTGATATCCTTTACGGATCGACACTCATTTGCCCAGTGTTTTCCCTTTTTGCACCGTGGGCATGTGCCCGGCTGTCTCTGACCTTGGCTCTTTTTATGTGTGCCTTGGGGGCAATTTTTTCGTATATGCCCCGGCTTCCCGCAATTAAAGCAGGTACCTGATCTTCCCTGCCCCCTGGAGACTGCTAGCATAGCAGCCGCTAGACCAGCATTAGTTAGAGGGCCGCCTATCTCTCGGCAGGCCTTAAGCCAAGCATCCAGTCCTTTATTTTTCCACGGCATGATGGCTCTCTTACATTCTTTAGTAGCCTGTTCAAACACTAACTGCTGAACCAAAGGCATGGCTTCTTCGGCTTCACCAAACACCTTCCCTGCGGCTTCCATCATGCGAGCCACAAACTCCGAAAATGGTTCAGTAGGGCCTTGAATAATTTTAGTAAGGTTGCCCGTCACTTCACCTCTTTTTGGTATCATTTTCCATGCTCTTGTGTAAATTTCATTAATTTGTTGATAAACCTCCACTGGATAGGCTGTTTGATTAGCCGTCCATTGCCCTTGCCCTAATAACATGTCTGCATTCCAGGGAGCTCGATTTGGCATTTGCGCATTTACTCGAGCCTGAGTGTGAGCAGCTTCTACCACTATAGATCTATAATCTAGATATTGACCTGTAGAAAGGCATGCTCTAGCAATTTCCCACCAATCTGTTGGTGTCATAGCTCTGGTGGTCAACCGAGTCAGTAATGTGCGGGTATACTGCGCATTAGCTCCATAAGTCTTTGCTGCTTCCACTAAATCTTTTAACTCTTTATAAGGGACTGGCTCATGATATCTTTGTTGATTTTGATCCTCAAAAACAGGAAATACCACCACTGAAGGTGGATAATGCACAGCTAACTGCGCAAGAGTGCCCCTGTCGATGAAATGGCAGCTACTCCTGGGCTGCACGTAAGGAGGGGGAAACTCTCTAGTGGGCACTTTTAGAGCTGGCCCATATCTCTCCTCCTCATAATGTGCATCTTCCTCCTCTAAGCTCTCCTCCTCTGCCTCTACCAGCTCCTCTTCAGCCAGCCGCAAGGCTGCGAATTCATCCAGCACCGGATACAGGGGAGGTGCTGAAGGTTTATTTATCTTAGGATCCTCTTTTTCTTTTATATCTTTCTTTTCTCCTTTTTTGTTCCTTATTACCGTGCACTTTTCTTCAGTATCCTCCTCTGTCTTTGAACCTGCTTCTGAAAGGCTGTCCTGGTGTCTTGCCAACATTTTCCTTCCTTCTCTTAACTCCTCTACATTTTTTCCGTCTTTCAAACAGGAGTGTACTAATCTCCAAAAAGGATAAGTTCCCTTCTTTAATTGCCCCTGTTCCTTTGCTGCCTCCAAATCTTTGCCTAGCTTTCTCCAGCAATGCAGATTTAGATCCCCAGACACCGCAAACCACGGCGCCATGCGATCAATATCCCCGACAATCACCTTTATGGTGGATTTCGAGATTTTCAATCCTCTCTCCTGGAGTAACCGCTGTATGGGATCTACAAAATCGCATGCACCAGAGACAGACTGATCGTTGCCCATCTTTGCTCACTTTTCTACAAGAGGCTTACAAAAGGGCAGAAAAATCGCATTATCTGCTACGGACTTACTTTTACTTTAGATGTTACAGCAGAGACACTCCTCTCCTGGTCTATGACAACGGATAAAAATGCAAAAGGCATAAACCACTACAGCAAAAACAACCACTGCTAGTGCAAACCACAAAGGACTAATTCCTCCAAGAAGCATACCTGAGGATACTTACCGGCGCCGACCGCTTCGTGTGTAGAGTTCTGAATCCTCTTCGGCCCCCTGTGTGTGTCCGCCGAAGTTCCCGGGTTTCGGCACCAGCTGCGGCGAGCGAGCCCTGACCAGCAGGGAAAGATCACCACCGACACAGGATTCTTCTCTGATCACACTTTAATGAAGCGCTGCTTGGTTGAGGGAGAGCTGGAAGCAGGGGGCTCCGAGCCGGGCTGGGTGGCGGCTTATATAGAGGAGGACGGGGCGTGTCTACTGATTAGGTGACGTGGCAGAAAAGGATTGGTGGAAACCTGTTGCTAGGCAGATGTGGCGCGAAAAGTTCGCGCCACATACTTGTTTACTTTAGCCCTCGGCGCCATCTTGTAATGGCGAAATGTAAGTGCGGCCGCCACATTTACCTTGCCCACCTTAGACATCCGAACAGTCTCTTTGGAGACTTCTCTAGCCTCATTTTCCCTTGGACTGAAGGAATAGATCTCTGGTCTAACAAGTGAGGTTTTCTTGTAGGTGCAGCTGTCTCCCAGGCCTGCTTCTCCAAGGCAGAGACCAAGTATAGTTCAAGACCAAGTCCTCAATTGGGTCTTTCACAAAGAACTGTGGGTTTCTTGAGAGAATGGGAAATAAGATTGGGAAGTAAGGACCATGCACAGTGCCTCTAATCCCAGCACTTGGGAGGCAGAGGCAGGAGAATCTCTGTGAGTTTGAGGTCAGCCTGGTCTACAGAGTGAGACCCTTTGCAAAATCACTAACTATGAAAAACCACTAACTAATTAAAATTGACTAATAATTAAATGAACAAGTTACAGCTCATGGGCAACCAGCAAAGCCAGGTTTGGGTGGAGTCTCGTCATCATTCTCACCAGGCTTGGCTGCGGCTGCATACAGAATACCTTTCTCATTTTAATATTCTCAGACTTAGAGAAAAGCCACCAACCAGATCAGTACAAAGAGCTTATGTATACCCTCCATGCAGCTTCCTCCAATGTCAGAAACAACACCAGAGCTGTCAGAAAGTGGAGCAGCCTGAAGAAACACAACAGCTGTGAGGGACTTCTGACTCTGGAACAGGAAAAAGGGCATTCTAGAAAAACTGGTGAGAATCACACACAATACCCTGCTAGCTTCCAGCTGACAGCTCCTCCTTCGTCCCTTGTGATCATGGCCTTGACTCCTCCGATAAGCGTTACTCACTTTTACAGACGCTTTTTAATCTATTTATTTCCCAATTCCTGGCTGGCTTCCAGATGACTGAAGTTTCCGGAAGTTTGCCGTTAAGGCAAGCTCTGGATAAGAACTCTTTTTTCTCCTCTCCTTCCCCTTGCTTCCCTTGAGGTTTTCTAGGACAAGAGTCAGAGAGAAGCACATCAGAAGGAGGTGATTAGTATTTCTTCAGCTTGGACATTTGTTCCTGGTCCAGTAGACTCTCGCCACATCTGCGGTTGATTACACAATTAGCCACACACAATGACCTTGTGATGGACTCGGATGCCTTCTTTTCCACTCCTTGTCATGCCTATCTTTCTCCATTATTTTCCTTGTTCCCCTTGGTAACAGAGTGGAGGGAGTGGGTCCAGACTGGCAGGCTAGTCCCAGGGGTCCCGCACTAAGACGCTTGCCAGGCCTGATGTGGAGGTGGGTGCTGGATTAGAAAGGAGGAACACTGTGTGCTGAGTCATATTGCCCTCAGATCCTCTCTGGTGGGGTCATGTGGCTCATAATGTCATCTGGGATGGGGTTCACCCTTGGTGACAAAGTGCCAATCAAATCAGCCTCACTCATCGAATTTAGAAACTCACCTTCCCATGATACACCTGGGTTTTTCTGAGGGAGGACGGGAAAAGATGCTAGACCATATTCCCATTCATTTGACCCAAGCAAACCCTAGTTGTTTTTTTAAAATTGTTGTTCTTATTATTGTTAACTCATAGTGATGGGATGAATCTGATGAAGGCCTTGCCCTTGTTGTGTTCATACAGGAAGGCAGCCCATCAAAGAGCCTAATGCCGTGTGACTCAGGCTCTGGTGGAGGATTTGTGACTAAGGAGCCATCTCTCTAGTCTCCATGCGCTAGCTCTCCCCCCTTTATTATTTAAAACAATTTTTAAATTTAAGAATATTTTGATTACATTCTTTCCCTCCTCCAAGTCCTTCCAGATCTTTCACCCTCCCTACCCACTCAACTTTAAATTCTGTCTTAAACAATACAACAGCAAAAACCCCTAAAGCTAAAACAAACAAAACCACACCAGATTGTAACCAAATAAAAGCACGCATTTTCATCGTTGGTGATGTTAATTTCTGTGGTTTTCTTTTCTTCTTTGGCACTATTTCCCTTTCCTTAGGAGATCTGTGTTCCCTCTAGTCCCTTACTCTATACCTACCCTCTGTGGTTCTATGGATTGAAGTTTGGTTATTACTGACTTAACAACTAATATCCACATATAGGCAAACACATACTAATTTGTCTTTCTGGGTCTGGGACACCTAACTCAAGTGATTTTTTTTCTAGTTCCATCCATTTTCCTGCAAATTAAAAGATGTCATTTTTTTTTAAACTACTGATCCTTTTAGAGCTGAGTTTTGTGCAGGGCGATTGATTAGTATGAATCTATTTGCATTCAGTTTGACCAGCACCATTTGTTGAAGAAGATTTCTTTTTTTTCCAGTGTATTTTTCTGGCTTCTTTATCAAAAATCAGATGTCCAGAGCCGGGCGGTGGTGGCGGATCTCTGTGAGTTAGAGACCAGAGCCGGGCGGAGGCAGGCGGATCTCTGTGAGTTAGAGACCAGCCTGGTCTACAAGAGCTAGTTCCAGGACAGGCTCCAAGGCCGCAGAGAAACCCTGTCTCGAAAAACCAAAAAAAAAAAAAAAAAAAAAAAAAAAAAAAAAAAAAAAAAAATCAGATGTCCATAGGTATGAGGATTTATGTTTGTGTCTTTACTTCTATTCCATTGATTAATGTATCTGGTTTTGTGCCAATAATGCACTATTTTTTATTACTATAATTTGGAGGTTAGCTTAAAATCAGAGATGGTGATACCTCCAGCAATTCTTTTATTATTCAGGATTGTTTTAGCGTCCTAGTGTGTGTGTGTGTGTGTGTGTGTGTGTGTGTTTCCACATGAAGCTGAAAATTTTCCTTTCAAGGTCGGTGAAGAATTGTATTGGAATTTTGATGGGGATTGCATTGAATTTGTAGGTTGCTTTTGATAGGATAGCCATCTTTACTATGTTAATCCCACCAATCCGTGAGTATTGAAATCTTTCCATCTTCTGATATCTTCCTCAATTTCTTTCTTCAATGACTTGAAATTTTTATCATGTAAGTTTTTTGCTACTTAGAGATGAGTCAAGATATTTTATATTATCTGAGGCTATTGTGAAGGGTGTTGTTTCCGTGATTTTCTTCTTCTTTTCTTTTTTGGCTCCCAAATCATTTTTTTTTCTTTTTTCTTTTTTTGGTTTTTCGAGACAGGGTTTCTCTGCAGCTTTTTAAGAGCCTGTCCTGGAACTAGCTCTTGTAGACCAGGCTGGCCTCGAACTCACAGAGGTCTGCCTGCCTCTGCCTCCCGAGTGCTGGGATTAAAGGCGTGCACCACCACCGCCCGGCTATCATTTTAACTTTAGTTCCCCCCACACATTTATTTCTTTATTGTGTGTGTTTGGGGTGCAGGTGAACTCTATGCCACAGCTCATGTGTGGAGGTCAAAGGTCAACTGTAGAGTCAGTTTGCACCTTCCACCATGTAGGTTTCAGGGATCCAACTCAGGTGGTCAGGCATGACCACAAGTGCCTTTTCCTGTTGAGCCAGCTCTGCAATGCATATTCTTTATTTAAAAATTGTTTTTATTGAGCTATACATTTTTCTCTACTCTCCTCCCTTCCTCCCTTCCCCTCATCTACCCTTTCTCATGACCCCCAAGCTCCCAATTTACTCAGGTGATATTGTTTTTATACCCTTCCTATATAGATCCATGTATATCTCTCTCAGGGTCTTCTTTGTTGTCTAGGTTCTCTGAAGTTGTGGACTGTTATATTCACCAACCCCACATCAGCCAGAGGATTGATATCCAAAATATACAAAGAACTCAAGAAACAACATCAAAAGAACAATAAAAAATAGGGTACAGACTTAAACAGAGAGTCCTCAACAGATGGATCTCAAATGGTTGAAAGATGCCTAAGGAAATGCTCAACATCCTTAGCCATCAGGGAAATGCAAATCAAAACAACTCTGAGATTTCATCTTACACCTGTCAGAATGGCCAAGATCTAAAACACTGATGACAGCTTATAATGGAGAGGACGTTGGGTAAAGGGAACCCTCCTCCATTGCTGGTGGGAGTGCAAACTTGTTCCGTTACTTTGGAAACAGTTTGATGATTTCTCAAAAAAAGAAAAAAAGGAAACAATCTACCTCAAGACCTAGCAATACTACTTTTGGGTAGTATTAAGGACGCTTAATCAAACCACAAGGACATATGCTCAACTATGTTCATAGCAGCATTGTTTGTAATAGCTAGAACCTGGAAACAACATAGATGCCCCTAAACTGAAGAATGGATAAAGAAAAAATATGGTACGGTTACACAGTGGAGTACTACTCAGTAGAAAAAAAATAATGACATCTTGAAATTTGCAAGCAAATGGATGGATCTAGAAAAAACAGATTGAGTGAGTTAACCCAGACCCAGAAAGACAAATATAATATGTACTCACTCATAAGTTGCTTTTAGAATAAAGCAAAGAAAAACCTTCCCTGATTTCTTTATTAGCACAATTTTTATTTGTATATAGGTGGACTACTGATTTTTGTTAGTTAATTTTGTATTAAACTACTTTGCTAAAAGTGTTTATCATCTATAGGAGCTTCCTGGTGGAATCTTTTGGGTAACTTCTGTCTTACTTAGGGTTTCTATTGTTGTGAAGAGATATTATGACCATGGCAACTCTTCTAAAGGAAAACATTTGATCGGGTGCTTGTAAACAGAGACTGCTCATTCATTTCCTGACTTCTCAGACCTGAATAGTTACACAGAAACTATATTAATTACAACATTGTTTGTCCTATTCGCTCAGGCTTCTTATTAACTAACTCTTACAACTTAAATTAACCCATTTTTACTATTTTATATTTTACCATAATGTTCGCGGTTTGTTACCTCTTGCTTCTTGGGCAGCTACATGGCATCTGTCTCCTTTGGCAGCTACATGGCATCTCCCTAACTCTGCCCACCCCCTCTATATCTCCACTTGGATTTCCTGCCTGGCTTTACTCTGCTAAGTCATTGGCTAAAACAGCTTATTCATTAACCAATAAAAGCAAAACATGTATAGAAAGACATCCCACATCAGGTACTGACTTACAGTTCAGGGGTTTAGTACATTATAGCCATGGCAGGAAGCATGGTGGAGTGCAGGCAGACATGGCTCCTGGAGAGGACCTGAGAGTTCTACATCTGGATCCGCAGGCATCAGGAAGGAAGAATGAGTCATTGGGCCTATGTTGAGCTTCTGAAACTTCAGCTCCCCCACCCCTGCCCAGAGACATACTTCCTCCAACAAGGCAACACCTATTCCCCCAAGGCCACACCTCCTAATAGTGCCACTCCCTATGAGCCTATGGGGCCCATTTCATTTGAACCACCACAACTTGTGTATGCTATCATATCATCTGCAAATAAAGGTACTTGACTTTTTCCTTTCCGGCTTGTATCCCTTTGATCTCCTGTAGTTGTCTTAATGCTCTAGCTAAGACTTCAAATACTATATTGCATAGGTATGGAGACTGGACATCCTTGATTCCTAATTTTAGTGGGAATGTTTTGAATTTTTTTCATTTAAGTTGATGTTGGCTGTGGGTTTGTAAAGCACCTTTATTATGTTGAAGTATATCCCTTGTGTCCCTAATTTTTCTGTAACTTTTATCATGAAAGGGTGTTGGACTTTTCAAAGGCTTTTTCTGTAATTGGGATGATCATGTGTTTTTTCTTCAGTTTGTTTACATGATGGATTACATTTATTAATTTTCATATGTTGAACCACTGCAGGGTCTCTGGGATGAAGCCTACTTGATCATGGTGGATGATCTTTTTGATGTATTCTTGAATTTAGTCTGTAAGTATTTTATTGAGAATTTTTGTATCTATGTTCTTAAACACTGTTATTTTATTGTTATTGTGAGTGTATGTGCAGTATGTATGCGTGTGTGCACGTGCATGTGTGCACACGTGTGTGTTTGTGTGTATGTGTGTACTTCCATTCCTTTGACTTTGCTCACCTAGATTCTTTTTTCCCTGTGTGTTCTTGGATGTAGTAAATGTAATAAGGTTGCAGTTTACCTTGTAATACCTTCTGTAGAGCTGTATTTGTAGATAGATACTGCTTAAATTTGGTTTTAGCATTTGATATTTTATTTTCTTCATCTAAGGTGATTATAAATCTGGACTGGCATCTTCAGTCTCTTAGAGTCTACAGCACATCTGTCTAGGCCCCTCTGACTTTTAGAGTATCCTTTAAGAAGTCAGGGGTAATCCTAAATAGGTCTGCCTTTATATGTTACTTGGATTTTTTTCCCTTGAAGCTTTTTTTTTTTTTTTTTTTTTTTTTTTTTTTTTTTTTTTTTTTTTTTTTTGGTTTTTCGAGACAGGGTTTCCCTGTAGTTTCTAGAGCCTGTCCTGGAACTAGCTCTTGTAGACCAGGCTGGCCTCGAACTCAGAGATCCGCCTGCCTCTGCCTCCCGAGTGCTGGGATTATCCCTTGAAGCTTTTAATAGTCTTTCTTTGTTCCATATGTTTAGTGTTTTGATCAGTATGTACTGAGGAGACTTTCTTTTCTGGTCCAGTCTATATTGGTGTTCTGTATGCTTCTTGTACTTTGATAGTCATCTCCTTCTTTAGATTAGAAAATTTTTCTTCTATGACTTTGTTGAAAATATTTTCTGTGCCTTTGACCTGGATTTCTTCTCTTTCTATTCCTATTATTCTTATATTTGGTCTTTCCATAGTGTTCCAAATTTCCTGAATGTTTTGTGCTGGGAGGATTTTAGATTTAACATTTTCTTTGACCGATGTATCCATTTCTTAAATTGTGCTTAAAATGCCTGAGATTCTTTCTTCTGACTTTTGTATTCTGTTGGTAAAGCTTGCCTTTGTGGTTTCTGCTTGAGTTCCTAAATTTTCATTTCCAGATTTCCCTTAGTTTGGATTTTCTTTATTGATCGTATTTCCACTTTCAGGTCTTGAACAGTTTTATTCATTTCCTTCCATTCTTTATGTTTTCATAGAGTTCTTTAAGGGATTTGTTCGTTTCCCCTTTAAGGACTTTTATCATATTCATAAAGGTTCTTTTAAGGTATTTTTCTCATGCATCAGCTATGTTTGAATATCCCAGGCCTGCTGTGGTAGGGTTGCTGGGCTCTAGAGGAAATACTGTCCAGCTGTTAGTACGCTGGTATCCAGGCATCTGGGGTTGGAAGGATTGTAATTCTAGATGCTGGTGTCTTGTCTTTATCAAGGGGTATTTTGTTCCTTGGTTTCTGTTTCCTCCCTGGTTTTTAGAAGAGTGGAGTGGCTGTGGGTTGCCTGGCAGGAACATATTCTGGAGTCTTCTTAGATGTGAACACTGGGGTTTCAGGTAAATGTGTTTCTGGGTGTTAGATCCTGAGATTTAGGAATAAGCTGGGGGCAGTCGTGTCTCCCATGTTACTTGACAAATTGAGTCACATGATCAAGGTGGGCATTGGTGTGTCAGGGATATGTAATCTTGCTACAGAAAACAGAAGTGAGCGACTATTTGGACCAAAACCACAGCCTACCTTATGTTTGAGGGAGGCAGAGAGCTTACTACAGCTGGAATATGTGTCGTGAGGGTAGATACAACAGTAGAGAGACAAAATGTTAAGGAGCAATGAAGATATGTGAATCTTGGTTACTGGGATAAGGGTTTGGGCTCCATTGATTGGTAGTGGGGAGCAACTAAATGTATTTGTTGAGTTTTCAGCGAATGAGTGCCAGGTATCATTTTCATATTGGAAGATGCGTCAGAGTAGCAATATGACTTGGAAGGGGTAGTGACGGGAGAGAGGGAGATGATTGGGAAGTTTGGGGAATACCGTAGTCTGGATATGGTTTGAGTTTGTGTTCTAAAGGTTCGTTTACTGGAAGCTAGGTTCCCAGTATGGAACTTACAATAGGTGGTGTGACCGGAAGATGACAAGCTCACTAACCGGCAGTGACTAGTGGAGACTCCTGGTCAGGTCTTAGGAGGGTGGTTACTGGTAAAGCACGACCACCCCCATGCACTTAGCCCCCTGGGCTTGCAGCTCCTTCCCATTCTGCTTCTTTTGTTGTATTGTGACACAGCAGTGGGTCCCCCACAAGAGGCCTTCTAAACTTTGGACTAAAATAAAACATCAAAAATCACGTTACCCAGCCCTAGGTGTTTTGTTATAGTAACAGATAATGGACCAAAACACCACAGAAGAGATGAGGAAGTAGGCTGACCCAAGGGAGGGCCAGTAGGGAAGGAAAGGGAGCAGGATCAAAGGGATTGGCTAGCTTGTCTTTCAACAGGTGTTTTAGAAAGAATAGATTAATAAGTCAAGTGTGCCCAAACCTTGTGCACCACTGAAGTAACCAGGGTCACCTCAATAAGAAGACAGGTCCTGGGAAAATCACTTTCTGCTCTTAAAACATTTGTTGATTTTTAAAGTGTGTTTTTGTAACTGACATAGAATCTAGAAATCCTGATCTGATCCCTGTAGCTCAGTGGTCCTCAACCTTCCTAAAACTGCGACCCTTTAATACAGTTCCCCATGTGGTGACCTCCAGCCACAAAATTATTCCATTGTTACAAACTTACAATTGTAGTTTTGCTATTGTTATGAATCATAATGTAAATATCTAATATGCAAAATATCTGATATGCGACCCCTGTGGGGACATGACCACTGCTGCAGCTACCTTTGTCCTTTCAGAGTGTTGTAGAAACAGAATCAGGCAGGATGTGGGCTCCTGACCCTCTGTTCTTTCATATAGCATAATGCATTTGAAATTCGCTTAAATTGTTATAACGCTGTGTCTTCCTTTCTAATGTTTGACAGTGCTTCTTCCTATGGAGAGGCCGGATGTCATTCATTAGCTCGTCTTTTCTCTGTAGGCTCTATAATAAGATACTGCAGAGTGGATAGCATATAAACAATAGGATTTTGTTTCTCCCAGATCTGTCTGTAGGCTAGGAGGTCCAGGATCAGTGTGTCAGCAGATTTGGTGTCAGCTAAGGTACTGCTTCCTGGCCCATGGATAACACCTTTTACTAAGCATGACAAGACATGCATAGAATCCCAGTGTTCAGGAGCTTGAGGCAGGAGGATCAGGAGAGTTCAAGGTTAGATGAGCTACGCAGACCCCATCTAAACAGAGAGAAAGAGATTGCTAATCCACTCGAGTATTTATTGGGATTCCTGGGTCTTAAGTATCTGTCTGCTTTATGAGAACTGCCAACTTGTTTTCTAAAGCGACCATCAGCAATGAGTCGAAGTTCCAGGGCTCCGTATCTTCAACAGGACTAGGCATCGTCATTTTTTATTCCCCCCCCCCCCCCCCTTCTTAACAGGTACACAGAGGCATCTTTAGTGCGCACTTCCGTGATGACTAAAGGTCCTTAGTAACTTCCGGGGTCTCATTTGCCCCATCAAGCTCCTTCTGTGTCTGTTTAATTATTTGCCTGCCGCTAAAGTGGCCTTTTCTTTGTCTTACTGTTGAGTTCAGAGGCTGCTTTATAGATTCTGGATATATTAGACAGATACCTATCAGTCAGTGGCTTGCTTCCTAGTCTGTCAACTGTGTCTTTTGTAAAGCAAACTTCTATTTTCTTATTTTAATGAAGTTCCTCTTAATTCATTTTCTTTCTTTAAGAATTGAGTACTGTCATTTCTGAGAACTCTGCCTCACCTTGATCATAAAGATTTCACTCACATTATCTTCTAAAATTTTTAAGGCTTTTTTATACTTCACATGTCAGGCTCTGATTCTTTTTTCTTTTGAATCAATTTCTGTATAAAATAGAGCACAGCCGCTAAAAGCATTTCCTGTACAGGGGTGTCCAGTTGTTCCAGCAACCATTCACTGAAGAGACTGTTCATTCTCTCTTATTTTCTTCACTTTTGCCAAAATCCCATTGAACTGGTTTGTGTGACTCTGTTATTTCTGAACCCTCTGTTACGTTACACACAGATACATAGCAGTTGATGATTACAGCTTTTTAAAATTACATTTATTTATTTGTTGGTGTGTGTGTGTGAAAGAGAGAGAGAGAGAGAGAGACAGAGACAATGTGTGTGCATGGCACACATAAGGAGATTAGAAGATAACTTTGGGAGTTAGTTCTCCCCTTCCACCCAGTAGTACACAGAGAGAAAAGTCAGGCCATCTGGCTTAGTGGTGAGTGCCTTGATCCACTGAGCCACCTGCCAACCCTGATGAGAACCAGGTAATTCAAATCCATCAACTTTTTCTTTTCAAAGTTGTTTGGCTTTCCCAGGTTCTTTACATTTTAAATGTGAATGTTAGAATCAATTTAGAAATGTAAAAGATGTCTCTATTTCTTTTTGTGTGGATGTTTACTTGTATGTAGGTTGTAGGTACCCGTAAAGGCCAGAAGAGAGTGTCAGGTCCCCTGGAGTTGGAGTTACAGGCAGCTGTGAGCCACCTGATGTGGGTGCTAGGAACCAAACTCTTAATTCTTAATTCCTAAGCCATTTTTTTCTAGTCCCAGCCTGGCAATGTCAGAAGTCTATTAGAATTCTGATGGGGATTTGATTGAGCCTATATATCAACTTGGAGTGAATTTGCATTTTAATTATTTTGGGCCTTCCTAATTTATGAACACGGTATACTAGTGTTCATTTATTTGTGTCCTGCTTCATTCTTTCATTGTTATGTTATAATTTCGAGCAGACAGATTTTGCATATATCTTCTGTTTGTACATCTTTAGAATTTCACTTTATAAAATTATGTCCTCCCGTTCATAACACACCATCTCTTTTGGCCCAGCACCTCTCTCTCTCTCTCTCTCTCTCTCTCTCTCCTCTCTCTCTCTCTCTCTCTCTCGGAGTCTCACTCGCTACAGAACACTTACTTTAGAATGCTTACTGCAAAGGGAAATAGCAATGTTTGCACAGATGTAGGGGCTTGTGACGATGACGGTTGCTATTGGGGAGAATGACTTCAGAGTCACAGGTGTAGGGCAGTTCGAAAGTCAGCAACAGAGAGTTAGAACCAGGGAGGTGGCTTCGCTGTACTCCTGGCAACTGGGAGGCCGAAGCAGGAAGACCACAAGTCTGAGATGCTACACCAAGCATTCAGGTCAGTTTGGGATACAGGATGAGAGCCCGTTAAGAGATAGAGATGAGCTAAGGGAAGGGGAGGGAGGAAGAGAACGGTTGCGGGGGGGGGGGGGCCGGGAACCTGTCAAATAAGATGGGGAAAAGCTTTACTTAGTTTTGCTTTCCTGCCCTCCCTCCCTTCCGGTCAACGCTGAGTGTCTTAGCTGTTGTTCTGCTGCTGTGAAGACGCACCATGATCAAGGTAACTTACAAAGACAAGCAGTTAATTGAGGGCTTGCTTAGTTTCAGACAGCGAGTCCATACTCTCATGGTGGGAACGTGGTGACAGGCATGCAGGCAGGCATGTCACTAGAGCAGCAGCTGATACCCAAGCATGTGGCACACACACACACACACACACACACACACACGGCAGAGAGAGAGACAGAGACACACACACAGAGACACACACACAGACACACACACACACACACACACTGAGAGAGAGAGAGAGAGAGAGAGAGAGAGAGAGAGAGAGACGGGGCCTGGCATAGGCTTTTGAAACCTCAAAGCCCACCCCTAGTGACAAGCCTACATCCCTACCAGCAAGGCTACACATCCTAATATTTCCCAAACAGTTCAACTAACTGTGTACCACACATTTAAATATATGAGCCTATGGGAGCCTATGGGGGCCATTCCCATTCAAACCACTACATTCCACTCCCTAATGCTCAAAGGCTTGTAGCCATATCATGTGATAGGCGTCCATTCCAGCTTCAAAATCCCCATGAGTCTTTGATTCTCAAGACTGTGTAGAAGTCCAAAGTCTCTTCTGCCTCTCAAAGCCATCTCTTAATTGTAGCCCCCTGGAAAACCAAAAGCAAAAGCCAATCACATGCCTCCAACCTCCGATGGGGCAGAACATATAGTATCACCCCCAAAAAGGAGGAAAGGGGGCCTTAGGAGGGAAGACTAAACTTCAGCAGGTTCATGGCCTGGATATCCAAGCCGATGTTAAGGACTGAGATGGCTCTTCAGATCCCACACTCCCTCCAGCTGTGTTGACTGTAACATGTTTCTCTCTTGGGCTGGTTCCATGCCCATTTGCTGCTCTCTTCAGCAGACATCCATTGCTCTGGCACGTCCAACACTGGGTGTCCTCCAACACAATCCAGGCTTCACTTACACAGCTCGAGGCGATGGCCTCTCTGGGCCTCCAAGCAGGGACTCTCCTGCCATATTCCTGGCCTCAGCTACTTTCCTTGGTTGGAAGATTCCACAACACAATCCATTTACAAAGCCAGAATGACATGGGCAAAACTGCCAAGTTCTCCTGCCTGCTGGGGCTGGATGCCTTTTCTTTTTAAAATTGAAAATAGATTTTTTTCATACAATATATTCTGTCTATAGTTTCCTCTTCCTTACTCCTCCCAGGTCCTCTTACCGTACAACCCCAAACCAAAACAAACCAAAACACCAAGCAAGCCAGAATAGAACAAAACAGAGGAAAAACCTAAAATAAAAACAAGGGAAAAGCACAAGAAGCCTGTGTATATACACACACACTCACACATATACACACACTCACACTCATACACACATATACACATGTACACACACACACATATGCAACCCCAATAAAAACACAGAGTTGGAAACCATAATATATAAGTGAAGGATTATAAAGTAGAATATGCCCAGACAAAGCATAGGGAGACAAAAAAAAGTCTTCAAAAATACTATTGAGTTCATTTTGAGTTGGTCATCTACTGTCAGGCATGAGGCCTGCCCTTAAATGTCGTTTATATACCAAATGAGACTTCATTGGAGAAAATTAATTTTTCCTTTGCAAGCTGTTGTCAATTGGAGATGGCTTCTTGGTTAGGGATGGGGGCTCACGTCCACTTCCCCCCATCTCAGTGCTGGGACCCTGTCTGGCTTGGACCTGTGCATGCTGCCACAGTCTCTCTGAGTTCATATGTGCACCAGTCTTATTACGTCTAAAAAATCTTGTTTCTTGGTGTCCTACACCCCGACTGGCTCTTACAATCCTTCTGCCTCTTCTTTCACAAAGTTCCTTGAGTCCTGGGGGGGGGGGGTTGATGGCGACATCCCATTTAGAACTGAGGACTCTCATTCTCTGCACATTGTCTGGTTGTGGGTTTCTGTGTTTGTTCCCATACACTCCTGGTGGAAGATTCTCTGATGATGGCTGAAAAAAAAACCAGTGATCTAGTGGTATAGCAGAATGTCATTAGCAGTCATTTTATTGCCAGATCCCTTTAGCAGAACAATAGTATTTGCTTTTTCCCTAGGTCAATGACCTATCTAGCCCTAGGTTCTTGGCTACCCAAGAGTAGTGTCAGAATGGGTTCATCTCATGGAGTGGGTCTTAAATCCAATCAGATACTGATTGATTACTCCTATAAATTTTGTGCTACTATTGCAGCAGTATATCATATAGGTAGGTCACCATGGAGACAGAAGGGTTTACAGCTGGGTTGGCATTTATGTTTCTCCTCCAGTAGCACGCAGACTGCCTTCCAGTACCATGAACACTATTCAGTAAGAGTGAAGGCCCTGGTTGGGGACCAGATCAACTTCTCTGCGTTCAGTGAGATTTATAGGTCTTGTCTTCAGCAATGGGACCTTACCATCAGCTTATGGAGGGCAACTTAAAGCCTTGGGAATAGCCTGAGTTGTTTGGGGGGTTTCCATGGGGTCTCTCTAGCCAACAACTCAATTAGATGTAACACCTTCCTGGCTGTGGAGGTTTCACTTGGTGGCAAGAGATGTCTAGTTCT